>NC_142165.1:16368609-16671639 GCF_029865625.1 Vigna umbellata | reverse complement strand
ACTTAAATTATTAATACTTACAAATTAAATTTTAATTATTAGTTATAATAAAATAATTTAATATATAAATATAATAATAATTTTAATTTATGTAATTTAAAATATTAATTAAACAATTAAAATTTTAAAAATATTTATATTATTTAATATATTTGTAATATTTATTTATATAAATAAATAAATTGAAAAGAAATTAAAAATAAATTACCAGATAACCTCTTAATCAATTCGTTAATAAAAAATTCACAAATTTTAGCTTATTTTGTTATGACAAAACAACTCAACCAATTTGTTCCTGTATATGGTCGAGTCACCTAAATTCGTATACTTTCTGCTGCTTCTGTCCGGTCTTCCCATGATACTTAAGTTCGTCGGTTGTTTAAGTGCTGCAATAAATGCGTAACTAATGAATATGTCTACCTCTTACTTTGACTTGTATTTATAGTTTTGGTCATGGACCTAGGATTAGCAATGCCTTAATCACAGCCCAATCCTCTAATATGTGTTTTACTTTAATTACACCTGAAGACCTACCTGTCACGGCCGTCCAGTCTGGATATAGAGGTGTCGTCCGTCTCATGTGTTTGTCTGGTGTCGTCCGAGGGTCATCTGGTACACAACTCATTTTTATATATCAATAGTGAAATAGGTTAAAAAAAAAGATGGTTCATTTGTCATCTCTAATTTTAATTAAAATAAAATTCGAATTAAATTAAAAATTAAACCTATTTTCCACTCTAAACCTTTCACTTTTTTGGTTAAATAAATTTTAATTAAAAACATCTGTTTTATGCAGATATCTTACATTGATTATTACACTCATATCCATCTATTCCTCTAATCATCTAAGTTCAATTAAATATCAAATAAATTATAATTTTATAAACTCCTCATCACCTTAACTATAATGTGAATTTTAATTACACATAATATTAATAAGGTTTAATTCCTATTTTGGTCCCACTTTTCGTAGGGTCTGTTCAAATTGGTCCTACTTTTTTTCAAAAGTTCACTAAGATCCCACTTTTCGCAAAAACGGTGCAAGTTAGTCCTTTTTGGTTACGGCGTTAAAAAACTAACGGCACAGCTGCCCAGCTGGAAGAAAACTGATGAGCTGTACATTTTTATGTTGACGTGGCACTCTACATGGCAATCACCTTGCAATTGCAACCTTCAACCTCTGCCCCAACTCTCTTCCTCCCATATGCCCATGGCGTTCCTTCTCATCACCACCTTCTCCTTCTCCTCCTTCTCTTCCTCCTTCTTCCACCCTTTCAATTCCACCTTCTTAAACGGATGTTGACATCCGTTTTTTTCCTTAAACGGATGTTGACATCCGTTCTTTCCTTAAACGGATGTTGACATCCGTTCTTTCCATAAACGGATGTTAACATCAGTTCTTTCCTTAAACGGACTCTGAGTTACGTTTTTAATTTTAGGATTTATTTTATTAGTTTATTCTTTATTTTGGAAATATTTTAATAATTTAATTTAAATGTTTTGATTTATTATTTTTTAATATATTTTTAATGTATTTTAATAATGTAAGGAAAATGAAGAAGAAAGAATCGTATGAGGAGAAGTGAAACGGAGAAGACAAATGGAGTTGTAAAGTAAAACAGAAGACAAATTGTTAAACGAAATTGAGAGATGGAAAGATTGAGTGCAGGGAGTAAAGTAGGAGAACTAGGTTTGGAATAAATTAAAATAATAAAAATAAAAAATTTTAATTTGAGGATATAATTGGAATTAAAAAAAATTGGGGAGGTGAAGGGAGAAAGGTGTGGTGGTGGAGGGAGCAACACCCAAGTTTTGATATTATTGAAAAGGAAGTTCACATAACATCAATTAAATTTTACTCCAATCATATAAAAGATTTATATAACATTTTATCTAAAACTTTAACACAACAGGTAAATAAATCTTAACTTTATTTGATACTCTATTTTTTTTTTAATTTTGTTTAAGTTTTGTTCACTTGAATAAATTTAGAAGAATAAATGAATTTAAGAAGATTTGAAAATAAATTTTTTGTTGTTTATTTGAGTGGATTTGGAAGTAAGTGAGCGTGAATTTGAAAGTAAAATTTGTGAAAATTAGTGTAGGATTTGATTGATATGACAAATTAAAAAAATTTATTTCTAAATTTATTCTTATTTGTCTCCAAATCCACTCAAATAAACAACAAAAAATTTATCTTCAAATCTTATCAAATTCATTCAATCATTTTTTTCCAAATCCATTTAACAAACAAAGTGTTAATATAAAACTTAGACTCGTACTTAATATTTTAATAAAAAAGATGCTAATTTCTGATGAAGGTAAGCTTTAAGAATGTTTTGGGGATGAAATGTTCCTTTCTGGAAATAGAAAATGAAAGAGGAAGAACACTTTACATCTTTTTCCGGTTCTCCGTATATATAGTGTCTGTTCCATCGTTTTTTCTTTCAAAAGAAATACATGTTTTTACTCTCGTTTAATTATTAACTCATAAACGGTTGAATTTTTTTTTATGTAATGTAAAAGTTAAACTTAGGTTTATTATTCTTAACAAGTTTAATATATTCAATCAATATATTATATATCAATGTACCTATCTAAAATATTAGAAATCGTGACTAGATTTTTTTAAATTGAAAAAATACACTTTTAATTATCACATACTTTAGTACTGGTTTTGGAACTTTCCAGCCCTTGGAAGGAGACTTTTAAAGAAGACAAAATAAGAAGTTTCAGTAAGATACAAAAGATCATTGAAGGAAGAAATTTCAAAACGTTCTCATATAGTTTGTGTCATATTGTTGTTATGTCATTATATGTAGTTAAACTCTTTTTTGTTAGATTAAATGAAATCATTCAACATTAAGTATTATTATTTTTGCTATATTTGCTAATATAAGTATATCTTATCTTTTTTATTTTTGTTAGGGATTTTATTTTTACGTTTTATGTTTTTTGTGGCTGGTACATTCGGTGTGGAACAGTGATTCCATTTTCTTTTGTAACAAATAGGATTGTATTAATTATTTTATGTTTTTCCATACGATAACTCTAATGAAATACTCGATATATTTCTTAAAAACTTCTTCAAGTTCTTACAATAATGTCATTCTTTTCTCCAAAAAAAAAAAATCAAGAATAAACCTTTCTAGAGTGGATTCTTGCTTTAAGAATAATATCCTTCTAGGATGGATGTCTTCATTTTCTGCCGGCAGAAATGATATTTTTAACACACACAATTTTTTTTATATTTATTTAATATTTTTATTTTTTGAAAGTATAAAATTTTACTTCTTTTTATTATTATTTCATTCTTATAGGTATGTGACATTCAATTTTGAAGTTAGAAAAAAGTACTGAAATTCATTGTGTGAAGGAGAGTGGTGACAGTGCAGGACAGAGTAAATTCATTCATGGCTTGAGTAGGAGAGTCATCCATCAACCACACAGTTAACAATAGAATAACGATATTTGAAAATATTTTTTAGCGATATTTTAAAATCATTGTATTATTATATAATTAGTCTAAAATTATTTCACGACCAATAATAATAATTATAAATATTAACATTAATTAATATAATGATAATATATTAAAATATTATAAAAAAATATTATCAAATTATATTGTCCTCGGTAATAATAATAATGTTAAATTGCGCTTTTATATTAAAATGTACTATTTGTTTACTTTTCCTTTTTTTTTCATTAAGGTGTGCTTTTATAAATAAAAAAAAAGTTATTAAAATAGGAAGATTTAGATAAAAACGTTATAATGATAGATATTTATTTTCTTATAATAAAATATAGATATTTAATAAAGTATAATAATAACTAAGTATATAAACTAATAATCAATTGTACAGGTTTGACGAAATCGATTATACATTTTTGTAATCAATTAGATTTTGTTATAATCAATTATATACAAATTTATTTAAAGATAATGAAGGAAATAAAAGATAAAAAAGTTTAATTTTCTTTTAATATATTTGTTTCTATCAACAATATTTATAAATATTTATTAAATTATGACGAAACGAATATTTTAAAGAGGTTGAAATAAAGGATAATTGATTTGAATAATATCATTTACGAAATTTAAGATCGAAACATTAATGTTATTAGTAGGTTTAATAAAATGTTTTAAAACAAATTATAGGTTTTTTTAAGCTTTTCATTAGAATTTATATTAATATTTATTTTTAAAATTTCAAGTTAAAAAATATTAGAATTTGAAACACAACCTAATTCTATAAACATATTTTATCTTTATTTTTTAATAGGATAAATATGTTTTTAGTTTTTAATATTTAACATAAAATTTGAATTTATTTGTCTTAAATTTTAATACAGTTTAGCCTTTAATTTAAAAATAAATAAATATAATTTTTTAATCAATTTGTGTTAGACATTTTTAATTTAATTTGTCAAAATATATTTCAGATTCATATTTAATTTATTTACATTTACTATTTAACATGTTTTAATCTAAATATTAACTTAAAATGTTATTTAATTATGAAAACTAAAAATAATTTAACATTATTATACTAAAATATGAAGTCTAAATTTAGAAACTACAAACATATTTAATTTTTTTATTCTTCATTATTTTTTCCGTTTTATAATATCACTTAAATCCTTTATTTAAACAAACATATGCTTCTTATACTTCCAAAATATTTTTCATAGTGATACTTTCATAATATTTTTTTAATAATATTTTAATATTATTCATGTATTATTCTATTATTGGTCTATATTGATATTTGTAGTTATTATTATTGATTATAAAATAATTTTAGATTAATTATATAATGACATGTAAATAATATTAAAATGTTAAAAAAAATATTTTCAAAATATATCATTATGCTTTTCATTAAGATGCCTTTTTCTTTACGTCCCATTCATACCTCCTTTCTTTATTTGTAGCTTTCTCATTCGTTGTATTCAGCATGCTAGTGTACCTGATATTGCCATTTTGCAAATTTTCAACAATAACATCAAGGAACTTGGCTCGAACTTACCTCTATTTCGAATTTAATGCTTTCTTAAAATTTTCAATTATTTATTTAATTACCTTTTATTTTTCTATTAATTATTTTAAATATTATTGTTGTCATAAAAAAACGTGTTAATTGATTATATATAGGGAAATAGTTGTCAAATCATTGTTTTTCAACTTTTTTTTATAAATAGACCTTTTGTATTTGTATATTTGGTTTTCTTGCTTGCTATGATGCTTCACTTTTCCAATTTAGAAAGATGAATTTTCTTTTTCAACAGTCAGATTCAGACTTTAGAAATTTTCTTTTTCTTATGTTGTCGCAATTGCTTGGTTGGAAAAACAAGAAACATTATTTTTTTTATCATCCCACCGACGTCGAAATCCAAACCAATCAATGATGCTAGGAATTTGGATTTTCTATTTTGTTCTTTAGTATCTTTATTGTAACTTTAAAATACATAATTTAATATTTAAAAATGTATTAAATTCTTTTAATGTGTAAGAATTAGAGTGTTCTAGAAAAGCACATTTACTATTTCGGATTTTGGTAAATAAGAGAACAAATTAAATATATACTTTTAGAATGTTTTTATTGGATTGTATATAGATTTTATTTTCTAGAATGTTCTTCCAACTTCCAGAAATACCAATCTGGAAGCATATTAATCTAAACTTTACCATTTTGAAACATTCTCATGAGCTCCAACACCCCTTGTCGGATAACTCTCTTCCAAGTTCCAGCCACCAGCACAACATAATGTCTTCAAATAAAAATTGAAATTCCAAATCTTGTTTGGTGCAGATAGAAATTGAAGGGGTGCAGAAAGTAACCTCCTTGATTCTATGCATTTGATCGTGCTGCTGTACGGCCCAATCAATGGCCCAATCATCGCAACACACCAAACCCATTTGATGGAAATAAACCATTTAATTGTGGCAAAGATTAACCACTTGGTGACTTCGCTAGTTTCGTTGAAACACATTAGTTTTTTCTTTAACAAACATCTACTTTACAACTACTTTTGAAACATTATATTAAGCTAATAACAATAAATATTAAATAAAATGTTACAATAAAATAAAACTTTGCATATTTGTACAATGCTTATGGGAAAAAAGATGTCAAAACAAAGAATAAACTGAGAATTCTGCATTCTTTTGAAGTTTTCATCCTTCACATATCAGACATGTTTAGGCCTAATTTCTATTCCTTCAAGAACAAAACCACACTTCCATATATGGCTTGTTGTCTCCATGACTTTCACATGCAATTGCTCTTCTTTTAGGCCTGAATTGAAGAACTCTCCCATCTCAATCTCCAACCAACCATCATTTCTCACTTTAGGACATGGTAGTTTTATTAAGCGATTATCTTTCAAGTTCAGATCCAAACAAACATATTTGGAGTTGGTACTGCCTCCAGAAACACCAACTGATATCACTGTCGGATGGTAGTGAAACCCACTTGCATTGATCATCTTGAACACCAGAAATACTGCATAATGAGTGTCTGATGACAGACCAACCGTGCTTATCTTCCCACTGATGTCAAACCAGCACACAGCACGAAGAACAGCAACCACTTCGAACCTGCTAACACAACAATTGCTCAATGTCCTGAATTCATATCAAAGTTGTGTTTTTTCATACCACAATCAAACATAGCTGAGCTAGTTACAACAAACACTTGTAAAACCTTAAAATTAAGGTGTCAAACAAAATGTTTCTCGAAACCTTAATCAATCAATTTACCTGGACTCCGGCAGGCTTGTCCACTCCCAATGGTGAACATCATCACCCCATTCAATGTCCAGATTTCTGGCAGAAAGCATGTAACACTTCTTCCCTGTCCTTTTGTCCAGCTGAACACTCTGCATTAATTTCGGAGACAACACATTTCATTCAGTTTGAAACCAGAAATGCTTGGTTTTGTTAAAACCACCAAAACCAAATTCATGAGAAATTATTACATGAGCCCAGATCACCAAATTATGTTTGATCAAAATCATGAACAAGGATTACTCAAAGAATATAATAAAGTGTTATGTACTGACCTTTTTGCCCTGATCAATGATGGTGGGGTGGTTGCAGAGATTGAAATAGAGACCCTTCTTAGAACTGGATGAGGGAATGGAAGAAGGAGGAATGATTGAGGTCAAGTTGAGGAGAAAAGCAGACCACACAAAATCAGATTCAGCTGCAGAACAAAAGGCTCTTGAAACCAAGGAGAGCTTGCATGCATCCATGGGAGACGTGTGTGACAGTATCTCTGCAATGCATCCCTCTGCTAAATCTTCAAACTCCATTGATAAAGCTTCTGCTTTTTCCTTCCAGTAATGGATATATGTATATATATCAACTAAGAATGATGATGGTGATGCTTGTACCTCTATTGCTTATATCAGTTGCCGTTTTCTTCTTTGTTTGAGTACTTCACTTGGTCAGCTATTCAATTGCTTGAACAAATCGGGTGTTGTACAGCTTTGACAATTATGTTAATGAGTTGAGCATTTATGTACTTGAATTTATAGATTAGGAAAAAGTTTCTTTCATCCATTTCACCAGCATTTTCAAAATCTTTATAAAGATAAAATGATTTTAATAAAATGTATTTTTTATATTAAAAAAAAGTAAAAAAAATGGTGAAAAATGATATCAAATAGATATAAAAAAGTATGATATTAAAGTGCCATATTCCTATATCCTATAGATAAATGGATAAATTCTTTGTAAAACTCTTCCCGGTGCATGTTTTGAGCTTTCTTTGTCAAAATTCAATTTGAGAATTAAAAAATAGTTATTCCAATTTTTAACTTGAAAGAAACTGTGGGTAGGTTAGCATCTTGGATAAGGCATTCCATATTACGTTATGGCAGAAATCGGTGGGCCCGGCCTGTTTTTAGGAAACATATGAGTAAAATAAGATAAACATGTAAAGTAATAAAAACATAAAATAATAGTCAATTTTGTACTTTTAAATTGCTCTCTCTCTTATTTATTTCTTTATTAAACATTTTCAAAGAGTTTCCCATTTATTTTTTTACTTTATTTCTTCTTCCCAAAGGAAGAAAGGTATCGTGAGCCTCCACTCAGAATCCATTTTTAAATGCTTTGAAGATTTAATGGCGATTTTTATTTTATTTATAGTCGGAAGACGAAAAAAAAATCATTAAGTAAGAATATGGATAAGGAGGAATTCCTCTAACAACTAAATTTTCAATTAAGAAATAATACTCATTAAATACAAAATTAAACGCATAAAACTATTTTAAAGTATCAAAAGTTTCACCTTAAATTGCAATTTAGTCTAAAGTATACATCAAAAGTCAATGAATTTGTTTGGTGAACTTTAATTTTGAGAATCACGGATCTTGGGAATTATTTAACTGTTTTGGTTGCATAAAATTCTTATATTTTGGAAAAATATATTTTTGAATCGAAAAGAATATTCTTAAGAGTTATTATTATTTTTAAAATCAATTATTTTTCATGTTTGATTTTAATAGAACGTTTTTGGATATAAGTTTTTTTAATGAATATTATTGTGCATAAATAAATTCGACAATAATTGTTAATGAATTTCATTATATATATACACCAATCTAATCACTTTTCTCTTAAAGTATTTTCTAATTCTAATTCTTAATTTTTCATCTCTAATGGTATTTTTTATATATATTATCTCTATACATATATTTTCATTTACTCACACCCATAAAATAATTATTATAAAATTAAAAAATAAACATAAACAAGACAAACGAAACAAAGAAGCTAAACTAGTTTACATAAAAGTATCATATATTAATAACACGTATTGTACCACAATTTCATGTACTTCAAAACAATTATATACATACAAATCATATAATCAAAGACTTTATTTCACATTCGGATACATGTATTTAATGTTAGAATAATTAGAGACATGTACTTATAGTGGTTTTTACTGCTCTACAGAATAATTGTTAATGAATTTCATTATATATATATATAAGTTATGAGGTTAATTCCTTTTTGCATATCAGATGATTATCCTGCCTTTAGATTAGTATTTCCTATGACTTTCACCATATAAATCATTATACTTTATATAAGCGTGAATAATTATTAAAATACTAGAATATCTCTTTACTTGAATCCTTACATCAATGATGCATACACTAAAGGAATGCTACCATAGAATCTCCTTACAAGATTTTGTGAATTACATCAAACTCAAACTTTCATCCGTAAACATGATTTCGCATCAAATTTCATATACCAAACAATCACCCATATTTGTATTCATCTATATTATGTAGTATCATGTCCATGATTAATTATAACCATCATATATTTTCATACATGCTCATATATGATGTGTTCAAAGTTATCCTCTTTCTTTTCAAAAACGGTTTACCTTAGTCCTTTTTGCTTACGGCGTTAAAAATGCTAACGACAGACTTGCTCTCCTCGCAAAAACTTGATGACCTGTTTAGTTATTATTGACGTGGCATTGTGAGGTCATTTAAGGTGTTCATTACGTTTAGGGTTAAAATGACGTGGAAAATCTAAAACACCTTTCAAGCCGTCGTGAGGACAGCATCAACATCTTCTTCTTCCTCGCGATTCAGACACAACAAAACTCAAAAAAATTCCCAATTTTTGAACTCCCAAATCGCATAGCAGAGCAACCGAATCGTGCCGCTGCCATGAACCCTAGCTCGCGAGTGTTGTAGCCATGAACCCTAGCGTTGCAACCATGCCAACCACACCGCAAGCTCCTCCACCAATCTCCACTACCTGCAAATCAAACACAAAAATTCAGAAACAGAAACCCTAGCATCTTCTTCCTCGCGAGTTCATCATTCTCGCGCAACCTGCAAATGCACGAAACCCATTCTCCTCGCAAGTGTCGCCAACAAACCTGCATCCAAAGTAGAAACTCATTTACATCTCGAGGACCAAATCGTAGTGTCATGACGTTCTCCTTTGCGTAGCAATCACACCGCCGTTGTGAATACTTGAATTGCGCTTCCATGGCAATTCGTTATAGAACCTCTAGTTTTCATGACGACGCAGAGAAAGCACTTGCCCATTCTGCAATTGTGAAACCCTAACTTTGGGTGAAAAGGGATCTGTCACGTGGCATCTTCTCATTGGTCAAATAGGGGCTAAACACCTCACAGTGCCACGTCAACAATAATTGTACAAGTCATCAAGTTTTTTACAATGGACAAGTCTGCCGTTAGCTTTTTTAAAGTCGTAAGCAAAAAGGACTAACGTGAACCGTTTTTTCAAAATATAAGACGTTAGTGAACTTTTGAAAAAAAGGAAGACAACTTTGAACACACCCTAGAAACCGAAGGACCAAAATAAGTATTAAATAAAATAATTAAATGAACTCATTTATAAGCTTTTTAATTTAATTAATAAAATATTTAGACTTTACTTCCTTTTAAACTACTTTTTTTTTATAAATTTAAATTTATTATTTTTTATAGTAACTTTTAAGTTTGATTAAAATAAAAGAGGGTTTAAGTGTGTGATTTGGTGACAATATGGTTTTACCAAAGATGAATGGAATCACCTAGTATTATTAAATTATCTTCATCTTCTCTTTTACATTAATTTGTAAAGAATTATATGAATGGTTTATGCAATTTAAAAAATATATATGCTATAATTCAAAATTTTCTATAAAATTATATATATATATATATATATATATATATATATATATATATATATATATATATATATATTAGTTAAATTAAAAAAAAATGCCCTTAATCCCATATGAGAAATTTCAAAATATTTAAATTAAAGCTTTTTTAGAATAAAATTAAAATTTATCTTTTATATTTTCAAAAGATATACAATCTAAGAAAATTTACATTCATCTTTCTCACAAATAAAAGCACAATTAAGCAAATTCCCCCTTTCCCAACTTAACTAATTGATAGTTTACTTTCCTCCTTTGACTATTTAATGATAATTACTTCCAATTAATACTTTGTATTTAAATGTTATGAAAAAATGAATAAATTCAGAACATTGAACTCATTTCTTTATAAAAAAAACAAAAAAGTTAATTTACAAAATTTTTCTCATATAATCATTTTATTTTTTATCTTTTAATCAATAAAAAATTAATCTAATTTTGTCTTCTTCTTTTTCTTTTGCAAATAATCTTAACTTTTTATTATTATTATTTCATAAATTCTATTATATGAATTTTTTTTGGTTCACTATATTTTGTTATCTGTTAAATTTTTAAGTGAATAATAACCTCTTACACAACTTTATTTCAAAATATATTTTAGATAATAGATCAAGTTGATAATTATACATTTAAAACTAAGTAAAAACGAAAATAAGAAAAAAAGAAAGGGAGGTGGGGACTGCCCCTAAGGATATTTTCTTGAAGATAAGATTTTTTATTCAAGTGGGTTCCATTTGCATATACCCTCAATTATCATAGGTCATATTGCACCAACATAGTTCCTTTTAATGAAACTTTAAACAATTACAATAATAATACATTTTGAAATATTTTAACCTATTCTTTATTTTTAATATATAGCTTATATTTATTAAGATACTTTGTGAATTAATTAAGGTGGGACCTAAATCTTTTTATAGATCTTAATTTATTGAAAAACATTAAAATGTTTTATTATCTTATCGATAAAGAAATGTTATTATTAATGTTTGTTTGTCGTATGTGCAGATTCAGATATCCAATGACAAAGCCTTATCAGATAATGTTATTATTTATATTTTTTTCTCAAAAGTATGACATTTATTTATCTATTTTATTGTGAAAATAAAATATAATCACAATATACACTTCAGATGTGTCTCCATGACCAGTTCCAAACGAGAAAAAAACAGTTAAAAAATAGAACATTCAGTTTAAGGTTGATCAAAACAAAAACATTAGCGTTAATATCGCCACCTTGTATTCTATTCTATGGGCGACATTAATTGAAGTCCAGAACATTCATTTACTCTATTCATCAAAATCATAGGATGAAAAGTATTATATAAGATGTGGGACCCACTTCATCTTTTCTCATCACGCTTGAAAAAATCAAGAAGAGATAAGAACAAAGGAAAAAGAAACATATCATCACTGTCATCAGGAACAATATAAAAATATTAGAAAGCCGTGATGACGAGCAAGTAGATTAATTATCCTTTTAGATATATTACTCACAGTTTCACTCACAGTTTCACAACACAATGGGTTCTCTCATGGCAGGATGGGACTCTACCCATGTGGATCCTAAGTCAGGTAATTAACTTATAAATCAATTTTTGATTTCGTGTCGTGTCGGATTAACTTAAACAAAGATCCATAATTTATATTAATATCTGATAAATTTGATGCTTTGTGTTTAAGCCTGTTTAATAATGGTAAAAGATGGTGATTTTTGATGAGGTTAACGTTGTTGAATGTTTCAGCCACACTTAAGAGGAACCGTTCACTGACCAAAGATGAAATTAACGCTTTCTGGAAATCGAAGAAGAAGATAGAGGAAGAACACCTCACTGCTATTTCAACTTCACCACACACTGTTCAGGTTTCAAACTTCTGCATAACTTTTTGTTAAATGCATTTATCAGTAAAGAAACTTTTTATGATTCTTCATCTCTGCATATAAACTTTAAGCTGCATGATCATATCAGTTTATGGTAGTATTTATACATATATGTGATTTTTCTGATGCAGAATGGACAGGGCAGGAAGAACAACACAGAGACTGAGAGGAAGTTTCAGAAATCAGTGAGCATGCCAGTGACACGTGTACGTGAAAACTTAAATAAGGAGATTTTTGATACAAGTTTGGAGCAGCTTATCGAGAAAAATGGCTGGTAATGATATGAACTTTTTCTCTTGCAATATTAATTGTAGAACTAATCCAGTTTTATACTGTTATTAGTTAATTAATTATGGTTTTAATATGTGGATGTATATATATGCATGCATGCATGCAGGTGGACCAGGAGTAGCTGGGCATTTCTGAATGAACCTCCAGTGAATGAAGCTGCATCATACAAGTACACATCACAGTTTCATGTTGCCAACATGGAATCATCAAAATTTAACCCTCAAAATGGAATTAGTGCTTGATATATATATATATATATATATATATATATATATATATATATATATATATATATATATATATATATATATATATATATATATATATATATATATATATATATATATATATATATTGTTATCATGACGTTGGTGTTGGTGTCTGCATAAAAAACTATATAATATATATAACATGATGTTATTAGTGGGTTTAGTTGGTGTTTTTCGTGTTGACTGAATTATATGTTAAGAGAGATTTGGTGTGTTTTTGGTTTGGAAGAATTGAAGGCACAAATGGAGAAAGAACTTCTGAAGTTGAAATGTTTGGTTTGTTTGAGATGGTAATGGAATGATCTGAACAATTAATGAATGACTTTGATCTGCTAACTATTTACTGCTATATATAACTTCTTTGTTATACTTCTGGAAATTTTATGTTACTTTCCTTTTCATTCTTTTGAGAAAAAAAATAAAAATTGTTGGCTTATTTATCATTTTCGAAGTTATATTTAATGTTTTAATAAATTTAAATATCATGTATGAATAAAATAATTATTTAGGATGAAAGAGTATTAATAAAATAATTTCTATTATAGCTTATTAATTAAGTTTGTTTTCATGATGACGCCTGTTCACTCGTTTAATTAAATGATTGGGCTTGGGCTTGGGCTGTCCGTGTATACGAAAGGTGGATGGTTCCCACATTTGATTCAAGTTGTTTATGGGCTAAGCCCATTTTAGATTGCTTTCTCATTTTCAAACACAGTGAATCACATTAAGATGTCGACTTGTTTTTCATTTCAAATAAATTAGTAAACACGTTAAAAACATTTTGCTATAGATATCAAGCACAACCCATATTAGTAAGTAATAATAAATCATAAATTCAAATATATTATTCAAATAAGAATTCACGTGATGTGCATTATATTCGTCAAGCTATGTGCCAAGCTTTAATTTTAAGAATAATAATAATAATAATAATACTGTAAAATGAATTAATATTTCATAACTAAATATTATAACTCAATAAATATTAATAGATACAATATTTAATTTATCGTGACATATTTTAATTTGAACTTTCAATGCACACGTTATGATTTGATTTATTTTAAAAGGTATTGCAATAATTATGCCAATAAAAATAAATGTTGTAATTTTTATTTAAAATGTTGTAATTATGCCAATAGAAATAAACTTACAATCGAAATATATCTACTGTATTGAATCGAAACACATTTAATGTATCGAATCGAAACAATAGGTAGGATTAGTTAATTCATTTATAATTTATGTAACGCTAATATTTGCATGAAACAGAAATTATTAATTTTATAATTAAATTATATATATTTCTAAATTTTATATTTGTTATTATTTTGATTTTCTTTTTTGTTATCATTTTTATAGTTAGTTTATATATATATATATATATATATATATGGGGTTTGCTAACGCGCGTACGCCTGTTTTTCAGTTGGTACATTTTAGCAATGTGTACCGGATTTTAGTAGACAAAAATACCCTTATATATCATGGATTCTAAGTTTTAAGGTTAAGGGTATTTTAATAATTTTCATTCTCAAAACTTAAAAAAAAAAAAAAGAAACCCCCAAACCCTTGCTCACCTCTCTCATTCCTCTCAATCCTTTCTCTTTCATCTCTCTCACTCCAACCTTTTCTCTGTCATCCCTACTGTAGTCCCAATTGAAAATATCATAAACACTTGACTTTAAACAATTTGCTTTTGTAAAGAGTTGAGTCATTGACATATTCACCTTCAGGCAAAGGTTCATTCAAGATCTCTTCAATTTCACCATCTTCACTAATTTCTCTAATTTCATCATCTGCATATGTTGAATCATCATCTCTAAAAAAAACCCTCCAGGCCAATTACCAATTCTTTCGGATGTCAATTATGCTTGTGAAAATTAGATAAAATTATATAGGACAAAAATTATAAAATGAAAACTCATTATAAAGTCATTTTTTGTAAGAAATTGTTTAACAACGAGCGTTTCTGATTTTTTCCAGGCCAATTACCAATTCTAGATAAAATTAGATAAGACAAAAATTATAAAATAAAAACTCATTATAAAATCATTTTTTGTAAGAAATTGTTTAACAAGTATTTCTGATTTTTTCTAGGTCAATTACCAATTCCTTCATGCTTGTGAAAATTGGATAAAATTAGATGAGACAAAAATTATAAGATCAAAACTCATTATAAAATCATTTTTTTGTAAGATTGTTTAACGGCAAGTGTTTCTGATTTTTTCAATTGGGGCTACAGCAGGGTGTTTCTGATTTTTTCAATTGAGACTCCAGTAGGGATGACAGAGACAGGAGGGTGTTTCTGATTTTTTCAATTGGCACTACAATAGGGATGACAGAGAAAAGGTTAGAGTGAGAGAGATGAAAGAGAAATGATTGAGAGGAATGAGAGAGGTCCCTTAACCTTAAAACTTAGAATCGATGATATATTAGGATATTTTTGTCTAATAAAACCCGGTACACATTGCTAAAATGTACCAACTGAAAAACAGGCGTACGCGCGTTAGCAAACCCCTATATATATATATATATATATATATATATATATATATATATATATATATATATATATATATATATATATATAAATATATATCCCAAAAGGCTTGTGATCCAAAATGTAACGAGAGGTTAGGTTATGATGCCATTTGTAACGTCCCCGTAACTTACAAGAAATATTGACTGTCTCCACACATCAACACGAGCCTTCCAATGTGTTTTGTTCCCACTCGCACATTTTCCGAAAAAACTTTCCATAAGGAAGGTCATTTTTGTGTAATGAGTAACCAAATCAATTCCTTTAAGTTATCCTTCAACTGTATAGTCCCATACCTATACAGTCTCTAGATCTCTCTCATTCCGGTGTATGTTCGATTCATCCATGTGCCCTTCCACTGGAAGCCTGCTAGGAGCGGTTCCTTGTTTGTGCTCCTTGCACTTCGTGCCTCTTGTACCGGCGATCACTCCCCGCCCTCGTCAGTGCCCGGGTGTCACATGCCCACCAGCTTCCGTTTGGTTCGTCCTCAAATCACATCGTACTGGGAGAGGCTAGGCTCTGATACTACTTGTAACGTCCCAACAACTTACAAAGAATATTAACTGCCCCCACACATCAACACGAGGCTTTCCAATGTGCTTTGTCTTCACTCGCACACTTTCCGAGAAAACTTCCCATAAGGTCATTTTGGTGATATGAGTAGCCAAATCAATTCCTTTAAGTTATCCTGTATAGTCTCATACCTATACAGTCTCTAGATCCCTTTCATTCTGGTGTATATTCGATTCATTCATGTGCCCCTTCCACTGGAAGCCTGCCAGGAGCAGCTCCTTGTTTGTGCCCCTTGCACTTCGTGCCTCTTGCACCGACCATTACTCTCCGTCCTCGTCAGTGTCCGGGTGTCACATAAAAGAATCAATTTTCCCAAACCCCCTTATATCATTTAGGTTTAATTGCCTAAGTGAAAATTTTCTTCATTAAGAATGGAAGTTAACTTTTTTTAATAAACAAGCATAATAATTATTAAATATCATACATTTCTTCAATTACTTTAACGAATTTAAAAAATTAAGAAAAAGTCAAATTTATATACTAAAATTAACAAAATATATGTATGGAAGTAGCTATTAATCGTAAAATAAAATAATAATTTGTTTTCGGCGCAGCAGTGGTACGTTTCTGTCTCAGTCTCTTATTTGTTTACTTTTTTGACTAAAGTACTGTGGAAGAATCCAAAAGGTAGGTTTAAGTGACGTGGCACGAATCTTAAGTAGAATCATTGAGATCCATTTCGGCCTATTAATCATTCATCGTGCTTCTCTCAAACACACCACTCACCACCCCATATCCATAAAGAGATTCCACTTTCAAATTCTTTCAATTTTTTCTACAGAAATTTTCATCACATTTTGTTTAGGTGAAAAAATCGACAAATATTCAGAGTTCATTTGTCATAAACAAATATTCCAACAAGCATCGAGCCAAATTCTCATAAACAAATATAAGGTAATTTGAATCTCAAATTTTTTTTTCAAAAACACTAATATAGTTTGGTGAAATTATTTCGTAGTCTCACTCGTAAATTATCCTATGATTGTGCGATCAATTACGAATCCAATAATTAATCATAGTTTGAATTATCTGATAAGTCAGGAGTGAATCTAGTTGATCATCACACTGAATTAAAATATAATATTGATCAACATAAAATATAATTATTCGTAATTGGATCGTGATTAGCTAATATTAATAAAAAATCAATCTCAAAATTTATGAGTAATTAAAGACTTAGAGATAAAAGAGATATATGATTTTGTATTTACTACATTATTAATTGTTATAATATATAAGTGAGATACAAACCTCACTTAATAGATCTATCCTAACAATATTTTTTATTTATTAAGCATTTCAATTTCACTCGCTATCGGATCACTCAATTTTTACTGTGTATATATATTTTTTCAATGTTCATTTGATTTTAAATGTGATTAATAGGAGTCATGTGCCAAATTCCTATAGTCAAATGCTAAAAGGAATTATTGATCACTTTCCAGAAAATGATAAAGCTTCATCATCATCGTCATGAAAGTGTATAATAATAATATCCAATAATAAAATACGCTCCTTAGTTAAAATTAAATAAAATTATCTAAATGTGTATACAAAATTATTGTGTTATTATAGGGCACAATTTGATGGGAATCTAAAAAGGTTGGACAAAAGCACAAAAAGTTGGTCCTTGATTTCTGCTGGTTTATTTTATTATATTACCACACAGAAAACAATGTTTTTTCAAATAATCACAATGGTATCAATGTTATTGTTTACTTGCGTTAAAGGGTGTAATCAAATATGATCACGTGTGACAAATTGATACTTTCTTATATTTCACCATAAATATTTTTTTTATACATAATACAATCACTTTTAAAAAGTAATGTAATACTTAAAAAACAAACTTTAAACTTAAATCTAATTCAATTCTTAAAAAAATCACCACTTGATTTGTATCTATTTATTTATTATAAATAAGTTTTGATATTTAATTATGGAACTTCCACACAACTTAATTAATAAATAAGAAAATTTACAAAATTATATTTTAACTTATGATTTTCCATATTAAAAAATAAATTTAAAGTCAAACTCAAATAGACTTAACTTATAATATAAAATTTACATTTACTTATATATTATAAATTAATATTATTTTTAATTAATGTGAATATTTTAATAATAATTATTAAAAAGTAAATTTTTATATTTATAAAAATAATTAATTAATATAAAGTATGTATACATTTTTTTTAGTATAAAAATAATAAAATCTTAAATATTAAGACCTCTAAAATATTTTTATCTAATGGAATTACATAACAAATATATTTATATTAAATTAGTGTAGAAACAACGTCACTTCACAATTGAAAAGAGAAAAAAAAATGTTTCTTTATAATATAAAATGATAAATACTTTCTTTAAAGACATTTCATTCTATCTGCTATATTCCTCCTCATATATCTATGTCAAATTTTCATAAAATGATTTATAGTGAATTATTAACAATATATTAACAATATCGTAAAGTGAATTATTAACAATATATTAACAATATCATAAAAAAGACATTATCTCAGATAAAATATGTAAAGTGAATTATTAACAATAATAGTTTTTAAAAAATAAAATAAAATAATCAAATAGCATATCGTATTTTGTATAAATACTTAAAACTTTTTATCTTTATTATGAAATATAAATATAATATTCAAATAGCATAAATTTAACATACATAAAATTCAAAACGACTAATTCCATGCCGATAATTTTTATCTTTATTCTTGTAAAGATTTGACATTTAACTATATTTTGAGGATTATTGTTTCTATAAATCCACTATCAATAGCAAAATCACTTTAGTTTCTCTAAGATGCCTTTATTGGAAATAAATTTTCTATAATAGATTTATTTTTAAATATACTTTGTTTTATTTTTATGTTTATTTTATTGTTCTTTAAAAAATTGAAATTCTTTTTGAGATTTATAATTTTTGAAAAAAAGTCAAAATTCTCTTTCGATTTTTCTTATACATATGAAAATTTTAGTTTAGTCTTAAAATTTAAATAAAAACCTGAAATTAATTTTCATTCTCACATTCATATTTTATTTCATGCAGACTGTGCTTAATAATATATTACCAAAATACAATCTACTATACATATAAGAAAATAATATATTATGAAAATTACTCCTGTACCCATTCTTATTTTGATGACAGCTGTCCTTTTTTATGCTCTTTTTGTCATTTCCGTTTTTCTCTTTTTTCGTAGTTCACTTTTTTAACTCTGTCCATGAAAAAACTGATTTAGCTGTAGAGAAATGATAACATGAGTTAATTTAACAACGGTGAAATGGTTTTAAAAATATAAAGTTTTGTATTTTTTTAAGAAAAAAAGAAAGTAAAAAGTA
The DNA here is from genome assembly GCF_029865625.1 of Vigna umbellata. NCBI lineage: Eukaryota > Viridiplantae > Streptophyta > Magnoliopsida > Fabales > Fabaceae > Vigna > Vigna umbellata. The sequence goes on along the minus strand of NC_142165.1, from coordinate 16,652,001 downwards.
AAAAGTAAAAAGTAAAAAGTAAGTAAGAATATTATAAATATAAAAGATTTATGTGTGTTAAACGAATGATTTTTAACATTTTTTTATTTTTTTTCTCCCAAATTTTCAATCAAATATAGAAGAACTTGTGTGTTCTGCATCCTCGCTAAAATTCCTTGAAGAGGAAGAACCCTGGTTAAAGCATATAAGATACACTATTTTTTTTTACAATGTACACAAGTTCATGCTGAATTCTTAAGAGTTTTGCATGCTCCTCAACTGCCTTAGATTCAAATATATGCTCCATTATTTTTTATGTAAGAAAGATAACTTATGTGTAGATAAATTTATGTTTATTTTATATTTTATCAGATGTGTAATTTTGTTTGTATCTAAGGTTTTAGCAAAAAGGCTTTGTGTCTGCTCAATAAGTTTTATTCGAGGAGCATGAAGTGGAGATCCTTTGCTTGCCATCGGATTTTTCCCGAGTTCCCAATAAGGCATCAGGAATTGCCAATGAAGCAGTTATCTTTGAGCATGCCCAGTGCATTATCACCACCTCTTGATTCATTCCAAGATGTTCTGATATTTTTAGAGCAAGCAGATGTTGGTGAACATTAATCAGGCGACCGATCAGAACAAATTTTCACCAGTCCGCTGGCGTGAAATGTCAAATTCATGACCTGCAGCATCAACACAAGCTTCAACTGCCTCAGGAAGAGACGATCTTATCAATCTCAAATTTTCATCAGCCTTGGCACTTCGCCTATCAAAATGATACAGGGCATCAACCTTAACATTTTGTACTAATTTTGTATAAATTATTTTGGGATTGAATCATATGTGTGTACTTTCTTCCTTGATCGTTATTAATATTATTATTATTATTACAATTCATATTACAATTAACATTGTTATTATCAATATCACCAGTATGATTATTATTATTATTATCATCATGGCTTAATACCTCTTTTGGTCCCTCAGAAATAGGGGTTGTGTTCAAAATAGTTTTAGCTTTTTTAAAAAGTAACAAATGATTCAAACTTTTGAAAAAAAAGGTTAAGTTAATCCTTTTTGCTAACGGCATCAAAAATTAAATGGTATTACGTGGCAGTGAGGTTAAAATTGTAAAAAAAAAAATAGATTGGATGTTGTTAAGGCTTCCAAGGAGTTTTGAGACTGTATTCAGCGGTAAACAACTCTCCACTCAATCTGCTTCTTTGTCTCAGATTCTCTATTATGCATTCCAAATAAAAATTCCTCATACATTTCGAGCTGTTCATTTCTGTAATATTAATTTCATTTCTTTAGAAGATTATTAATTATTAATCTATATATGGAGTTACTTTTCACAAGATCTTCAATCATCCTCCAAATTTTGAAATATCACAAATCTGTCAAAATATTTCATTTATTTGAGAAGTGGAGGAGTTCAATTTTCGTGTTAGAAAAAAGTGGTCAAGATACAACTCGCCTATGCGAAGAAACAACCCGCCTCTGCCATGACCATTGCGCTGCGAAGAGGTCGTGTCTGCGCTTCCTGCGAAACAACCCAAAACAGAGAAGAAGAGGGTTTTCCTTGCGCCACAAAGGGCCTCGCGATTCCGTCACAGTACTTGCCAGATCGTGTCACCGCGAGCCACCACGACCTTCTTCGACATGATCTCCTCCCACGGTCCCTTGCGAACTCACCGTCAGCCACTACACTACATAAGACAAAAACGCCGCCTGCGTCGCGCTCCCACATCTCTGTCGTCTTTGCCGCCATAAGGCTTCTGCTCGAGACAAGGATAACTCTCAGAGTAGAGTTGTCTGCAAAAAAGAAGAACTCAGGATTAAGTTGTTAGCGTGAAAGAAACAAAAGAAAATTGGGAAGAAGAAGACAAGTTCTTGACTAGGTTTCTGACAGTGAATTAGCTTTTAAAAATTTAATTAGAGTCAGAGTGATTTTAATTAAATTACCTATTAAGATTAGAGGTAATTAGAAATTGTTATTTACATTGGTTAATGAAACTCTTACTCTTCATAAATTTTTTAATTATAAATTAAAAGGAATCTTTGTCCAATTCAACATTTTTTAGTAATTATTTAATTTTTTAATAGTTATTTATTTTCTTTTAAAGAATTATTCAATTTTTTATTTTATATTTCTGACAGTATCACACAATTATTAAAACTGGACATCTCATGTTATTTTTTAAAAATTTAAGACCATTTCGAACACAATCCTTTTTTCGGAACAAAAAAAGTATTAAGCCTGTTATTATTTATAATTGTTATTTTTTAATATTATTATTATTATTATTATCAGTATAGTTATTATTATTATTATTATTATGCGTACGCACGGCTCACAGGCTACAGGCTAGTTTAGTATATTTTATAGATTGCATCAACTCAACAAAATTTACAAAGTGAACGCCGCGATATCCGGAAAATGCTGCGGCGTCATCGTGCTGTTACTATATATATAGGTGTGTGTGTGAGAATCCAGAAAAGGGTGAGAAGAGAAGAAAGGATGAGAGAGAGAAGCAAAGAAGAAGAGTGTGAGATGGGAGTAGGAGCGTTGTTGAAGAAGGATGTTGCAGTTGCAGAGGCACCCATTGTTCTGGGACTGCAACCCTCAGCCATGATTGACCACGTGGCAAGAGTGGATTGGTCTTTGCTTCATCAAATTTCCGGTGAACATGGAGGCTCCATACCTGTACTACTACTCACACCCCCCCATCACCAATTTACTTCCTTTTCATTTCCTCACTCTCACTCTTAACTTTTTTTCGCTTTTATTATCACTTCCGCTAGGTGGGTTCTTACAATCTTCTCTTTTTTTTTATGCTTACATTTTCAAAGCATAGCTTTTCTGTTAAATTATTCTGCTGTGATCCTTCATCACATGACATGACATGAAAATCTGTTTCACGATGGTAGGTTGAGCTTGTAGAGCTTGAAAATATACTGAGGGAGGTGAAAATCCATGTTCTCTCATGCCATGATGATGACCCTTCTGCTGCAAATGTCAAGACCTTGGCTGGAGGTAGTGTTGCAAACACGGTTCGAGGGCTGAGAAGTGGGTTTGGGATTTCTAGTGGAATTATTGGGGCTTGTGGAGATGATGACCAAGGAGAGTTCTTTGTCCATAACATGAATTTCAATGGAGTTGACCTCTCTAGACTCAGGAAGAAGAAAGGACATACAGCACAGGTTTCCTCAACATCACACATATTTGCTTAAAACTTACAAACATTTTCTTAAATGCTTTTGGTATTGTTGAGTTGTTTTTCAGTCCAAGTAAGAGTTTAACCTCGGTTATCGGTAACAGAATACCGATTACAAGATCAATATCAAAGTTTTGTCAAATAGTTTATTGTATCAGTAAATGTTTTGTTCAAAAGTAGAAATGTAACGGCTTAACTATCTGATACAGTGTGTTTGTTTGGTTGATGACTTGGGAAACCGAACCATGCGACCCTGTCTCTCTAATGCTGTGAAAGTTCAGGTACATGACTTCATTGTGTGTGTCTCAAATATACATGCATTTAGTTCGAGTTGAAACAACATCAACTAAATTGTGTTATGTTTGACAATTATTCTGCTTTCTTTTTGCAGGCGGACGAGTTGACCAAAGAAGATTTTAAGGGCTCCAAGGTTGTTGTATTTGTCAATTGATTGAAATATTATGGATGCTTAACATTTTGGTGTTATCATGTTATCATGTATATTTCATTTGTCACTGTAATATTGATCTGATTCTTGTTGTCATGATAGGAATTACATTCATCAGTTTCTTTTAGGACTGAATTAATTGTTCATGCAATGTAAATTCCAGCATAATAGATCATAGGATAAGAGTGAATTTGTTTTTGATACTCTGCATTCACTTTAACTTAGTTTTCGATATATTGACATTTCAGTGGTTGGTGTTAAGATATGGTATATTTAATTTGGAAGTGATTCAAGCAGCCATTCTTTTAGCAAAGCAGGAAGGTCTTCTAGTTTCTTTGGATTTGGCCAGTTTTGAGGTATTCTACTGCAACTATCTGCATAAACAATTATGAAATGTGATATCATGTTTCATGTTTGTGTAAACAAGTCATTAGGTAGAAAATATCAAAATTCATGGGAAAATTTAAAAAAATGGGTAGTTTACCCTGTAAATTTCAAAAATTGGATAATTAACTTAAAATTCACACATCAAGATTAAGTCATCATGAATCGTGATGATTTTTTCAGAAAATTTTGAAAAAGTGAAATCGTTATAACTCATGACACCTTCTTTGTAAATATTATGAACCAAAGTCGCTAACAATCATGATGACTTTCAATTTATTAGATGTTGTTCACAATGATAACAACTTTTAATTGAACCAAAGTCGGTGTAATTCACAACTGCATCACATTTTCAAAATCTTATGAAAAAGTTGTCACGACTCATAACGACTTATCTTAAACATGTAAATTTTAAGTTAATTAACTCATTTTTGTAATTTACGGAATAAACTATTCCAATTTTATTTTTAATTTTCCAAACTCATGAAAAGAAAATGGAAAGTTGTGGTTTCCTTAGCATCAGCTATGTAAATTTAATCTTATGTAGCCTCTTTATTTTGGGTAGATGGTCAGGAATTTCAAAGAACCACTTCTGAAGCTACTGGAGTCAGGGAACATTGACCTTTGTTTTGCCAATGAGGATGAGGCAACAGAGCTTCTAAGGTAAATGTCAATTTTACTTAACCCAGCTTTGTTCCAAGATGTTCATTTTCCATGTTATTCATTGTCTTAGTTTCACTTAAGTAATCTGCATTTTTTCTTCTTTTTTTTATATAAATTGTCACTTTACACAATGGATTAATTCAGGGGTGGTGAACAGAATGCTGATCCAGAAACTGCAGTAGAATTTCTTGCCAAGTACTGCCAATGGGCAGTAGTAACACTTGGCTCTAACGGATGCATTGCTAAACATGGAAACGAGGTTTGTAAATTATGTTGTAAAGTTATTCTGATCTGCACATTAGCCAAGTGGCACCATTGAAAATTGTAAACTTTTACATAGGGAAATTAAACAATAGGTGTATGTAAGTGAAGAAAGCTAACTAAAATTTAGAAAACTTCACTTTATTCCTTACTATGTCTTTATTAGGCTGATTAAATTAGTATGAGACTAAGAATGGAACAAGTATAGTGCTGGAAAGTGTTTGATAATATCTGTTGAAGGAAAAGTTAGGAAGAAAGGAAGGAAGCAAGCATGAGAAATCGGTGTTGTAGGAAAAGTGGTGGAATGATGAAGTCTTAATGAAAGGAAGGGAAAAAAAATACTTTAATACAATACATATGTTGTCTCCTCCATCAATACTCTACTCTGCCTTCCCAGCTAACATGAATGTGAATGTATAGAACATCAACTTCTGTTTTTCAATATTGTCCATTGTTAAGAAGTGGATTTTAAGCCTAACTCAATCCCACGAAACCGACTTGTAAGGTGAGGTTTGTTTTCACTTATATACTCGGCCTTATCTCTAGTCGATGTGGGATTTTCAACATCTATCACTCTCAAGATCTTTTCATTGTTGTAGTTCGAGTCATCTGTCTAGTCAAGAGTAGTCTTCCCATTGTGGAAGTCATTCTTCAATCATGATACATTACATTTTGCAATACTTACTCTAATACCTATAAATTGCACATATTATGCACTATGATACCATGAATTGTCTATCATTCGTGAAAATGTTGCTAAACAATCTGTGTTAAGATATGATTATTATCCTAATAAAAGTTAAGGTTGTGTTTGAATGTGTCAGATTGCACGTGTTCCAGTGATAGGAGAAGCAAAAGCAAAAGATGCAACAGGAGCAGGGGATCTGTTTGCAAGTGGGTTTTTGTATGGAGTGATAAAAGGAATGTCACTTGAAGAGTGCTGCCAAGTGGGAGCATGCAGTGGTGGGTCTGTTGTACGTTCTCTTGGGGGTGAACTCACATTGGACAATCTTCATTGGATGTACAAACACATGCAGATCATGAATCTTCTCACGCCAAATACTGCCAAATGAACACTAACTTCTTCCTTTACTTTTCCTTTTTTCCTTTACATTTCATCTCTTGTCAGAAAATGGCAGCAATTGTATTCTTCTAAATGTGAAATGCTTTCATTAATGGATGAAGCAAGCCTATGCAAGTTCTACACAAATGGATTCAAATTTTCATATATATATATATATATATATATATATATATATATATATATATATATCACATACTCACAAGTCATTTCATATCCACTTTAAATTAAAACCATATATATGCAATATCTATTTTACCTTACTATAATGTCCAACTTAACCATGTAAACATCCACCATCACATCTTAACAAACATACGTTAAAGAGTGTATCAAGAACAATTAAATAAAACTTATACACCACAACAAAGAATTGAAAGACCCTAAAAGCAAGAGGAATGTCAAAAAGAGAAAACCAGTCAAAGTACATGGCGCTGAGCAACACATTCCTGCTCTGTTGAGTGTCATTCTTCTCACAAATTTAGCATCTGAGTGTCACCTCCATTCTGCTGATAGTTATGCATGATCAGTATATAAACTCTGTTATCAATTAATTACAATAAGGTATTGTTGATATTAATTGTAAAATTGAAATAATTATTGTTATAAAATTCAACTAATACATGATTATTTGTACTGCTATGTGCCAAAGGGCCATAAAACCCGATTTTTACAACACCATTATGGTTTCGCAGGAAATGAATTTTAAAAAAAATTTTGGTGAATGCGATTTAGTAAAGATATGGTGGAATGAAATAATATTAATTGTTTTTAATAGTTAGAAAAATAAATAAATAAATAAATATTGCACATTATTGATAAAAGAAAAATTAGCTTTTTGTAAACATGTCTTTGAATATTGATTAATAGCCTTATATAATTATATATTTGTAGTCTTTTTGCCTACAAGAAGAGAAAAAAATTGGATTTCAAAATTAATATATAGGAAACACCAACTTTAATGTATAATTCTCTGGTCACTTTAGAATTGAATGATTTTATTAGTCAAGAACATCTATTGAACCGGTCGGTCGAATGACAATCAAACGATCAATCTTATATAACAATTATGATTGATGATGATTAATTTAAACTAAAATACGATTATTATTAATTGAGTCATAATTAGACTAATATTAATCTAAAGTCCATCCTGAAATCTATAAATACAAGTTTTAAGGTATTATGGTAGGTTAGTTATATTTAACACAGATTTATTGCTAAACCAGTTGAATCTTTACTGACTTTGACATAAGAGTGTCTTATGCAGATTTCACTACGAACCAACAGAATGAAGATGATCAGTGATAAGAATAAGGAGTTGGACAAACGAAACTTGAAAGATTGTTAACCTCGACCTCGCAAACCGAAACACCAACTTTGTTTGTAATATGCATTGGTTTCTTATTCAATGTATAAAGTAAATAAATAAATAATACTAATTTTATATCCGTTTTTGTCTTCTTCTTTTCTTTTCTTTCTAAGTTATGCATGTTAACGCTACAGTGATCCATTACTATAATATAACACTTCACCTCCTTCGTTTCTTTATCACACACTCACCTTCATACATTATCATCTTTCTTACCTTCATCATTATCATATTCCTCACCTCTATTATCATTTCCATAATCAAATCATTCATCATCTCCCGCTATCATTCTATTCATCTCTATTATCCTCTTCCTTGCATACTCTTTCTTATTTTTTCTTAATCACTTATCTACTTTCATCCTTTCAAATACCTCTCATCCAACCATTCATCATCTCTTTCATTTTTTTCTATTTTTAATCAATTCATCAGATAACTCTAATGAATAAGTAAGTGATTTATAGATTGAATATGAAAATATAAATACATACAAAGTTGCTTCCTCTTAAGCAAAAATCTACACATTTATTGTGTTTTTAAGTAATTTTCCCAATTTCGTCCTCCTCTGTTATGAAAATTGTGAAAATGAATAAGGTTTCAATAATAAAGACGAGGAAGACGAAGAAAAAGTTGAGAAAGACAATAATACATGAAAATGAGGCGTGATAAAGAAATAAAAAAGTATAATATCATATATTATCATAGACCACGTTTACAGTTAACTATTTAAACAATATTAATAAAAATATTAAATCAAATAAAATTAACAAAAATTAAAATTTGATTAAACACGAAATAAAATACGAAAATAAAATGAAAATCAAATTAAACAATCCAAACCAAATTAATATTTAAACAAACATTAAAAAACCAACTAACTGAACACAGAAAACTTTTAGTTCAACTATTTGAAATGTAATGTTCTTAAAATAATTAAATGAGGGATAACACCACATTTTTTAATTCATTTTCTAATTTCACAATCAATAAAATTTATTTTAAAAAATACAAACATTGGAAAGTGTCCTTAAATAAAAAATTGTGGAAAAATAATGATTTTTAACAAATTTTAACCATTAAAAAGAACCTAAAAGGGTTATAAAACACTTCTTAAATAATTAAGTTTGAACAGTTTTATCCAACATTTTTCAGCCAGACTTTCAGAAAATTGTTGCAAATTGTCATGAAACAGCAATTAAATCGTTTACAGTGATCACTAAGGGATGAATTGCAGAAGCAAACAGATTAACGAAAGATTATCCCATGACACAAACAATATGAAACCTACTCATTTTTAAATATTGGTATTCAAGACCTCTAGAAATTGATTTTAAATTATCAAATTTCCATTGGAGAACCACCTTGGTCTCCAGCAGCACCTTGATCTGCACCAGATGCCTGGTCGGTGGGAGCATCCTGCTCGGTTGCTGGCTGAGCTTCTTCAGCTGGAGGTTCATCCTCCTTCACAATCTCAAAAGTATCAATCAGCTGTTGAACAGTTTCTTGATCTAAAATGTGGAATGGTTCACCAACTCCAACCACAGCAATAGTGCATACAGAACTCCTCAGTTTTTCACCTTGCAAGGACTCCCTAGTTGCGATAAGTGCATCTTTGATCAGATCTTCTCGAGAAGAGCCCATGAAGTTATCAAACCTGCGTTCCAAATATGTCTTTGCAGCTTGAGAGCGAGATCCAATGGCAAAAGCCTGATATTCAAAATAGTTTCCACTGGGACAGTTGTAATAGAGGTGAGCTCCTGATTCATCTAATCCAGCTACCAGGAGGCCAACCCCATAAGGACGTTTCCATGATCGCTGCGTGCAAACCTGCAACTCAAAATTGCATCACGAACACTGATTAAAAAGATATCTTTTCAGTTCGAACCCATACCTTATTTATTCAACTTCTTATGACTAAAGCACAAATTACACAAGTATAACTGCATATAATAGAAATAATGTTTGGATAAACTTCCCTCGAACACTTTTAAGAGGAAAAAAAATAAGTTAAAAGGAATTTTGCTTCTTTATAAGTTAAAATTAATTTACACATGGAACTAATTTGTAGAATTTGTTTCCAATTAACTTTTCCAAATTTTGATTTTTAACCAATGCATAAGCTAATTTAAGCTTATGGGGAAACTACTTTTTTTTCCTTCTTAACTTTTCTCCACTATAAGCGCTTATGGAAAAGTTTTCTCCAAACAAAATGTAGATTAGCTAATCCAATTCCAATATTTTGTTGATTGTGAACTAAACAGGCTAGATTCCAATAATGCAGCTACATTCAAGAGCCTGAAAAAAAGAGGGGAAGGGTTACTTCTCCTAAAAAATTTGTTCAACAGATTTTCTATCTCTATGTACAGAAAGATCCTTCAACCACAGTAAGTAAAATCCAAGTTCTTTTTTTACATACGACAGCTTGAACCTAATTCAACTAGGTCTTTTACGTGCCAGTTATGACAACTTGACCATCACAATAATTTGTTTTCTACTTCACTTCATAAAACAGCCTTCTCAACATAGATTTTGCATAACAGAATACCTATGACACGGCTGCATAACTTGCAATGATGTAAACATGAATATTATCATCCTTCACACAGCAAACAGAAACCTTAGTGGTACTGTGTGCTACTTAAATTTCAAACACTAATAGAACCCAAAGCCTCTACCACACAAAAAATCTGAAATACAATGACTGGATGTGTCCTGTGGGAGCGAATCAGCATTAAGATGGGAACCAGCCTTGGTACCTCGGTGTGCTCGGGTACCACATTATGTGGGTTAGATTCACAACCTCTCGGGGCTGAGCTCTGGGTGTTAAACCGAGAGTACCCTGAGCTTAAAGAGGATGAGGAGGGGAGGGGGTGGGGAGGGAGGGACGGTTATGACTAGAGGCAGACACACCTATACATAGGGAAGGATCTAACCTTTGAGAGATAGACAGAGAAGAGAGCAATCTTTGAGGGATAGTGTTCTGAAGTTAAGCAGAGTTTATAAACATGAATAACTATGACACGACTGCATAATTTGCAATGATGTAAACAGGAATACCATCATCCTTCACACTGCAAGCAGAAACCTCCGTGGTACTGTGTGCTACTTAAGTTTCCGACAGAAATAGAATCCAAAGCCTCTACCACACAAATTTCAAATACAGTAAGAATCTGAAAGAGCAGCACACACAAAAAAATTTCAAGAGGCTATAGCAAGATAGCAGGATGTCGACTATTTTAAATATTATTATTATAACAGAAATCAGATAATTTATACTACACACCATAAAACATAAGAAAAGAAACTCGCTGTAAACAGTAAGTTATAGTTTACACAACGAATCACCATCAATTTAGGAACAATAGAAACAAAAACAGCAATGAAAAAAAAATGACGATGAAACTAACAGACATTTACAGTTTAATCGAATTCAACAAACGCAATTCACCAGTTTAATCCCATGACCTAAAATCGAAATTCAACAACGAAACTCTAGAATAGCCGTTTCAATTCTCACATACATAGTAATTATTGAAGAAAAGCAAACCCTAGAAGTGTAGTTTCAATTCTCGCAGAGATAGTAATTATTGAAGAAAACAAAACCCTAAGTGGAAGGGAAGGGAAGGGAATGAGGACCTGTGCCTTGTCGGCGAGTTGAACAACAAGTCTGCCTACAGGAAGAGGAGACTCGTAGGTGTAGTTATAGTTGATGCACTCGGATCGCATGTATCGGGATAGGACGCGGCCGTCGGCAGTGAGGCCGGCGATGGCGACGCCGATGTGGTTGTCGACCTTGAAGATCTTCTTCTGATGCGAGGAGAGTTCGGAGTTGGCCTTGTTGACGCATGCGAGAACCACGTGCGTCTTGGATCGGAGACCGATCGCCGCCGAGCCCTGCTTCACCGCCTCCATCGCGTACTCCACCTGGAACAGTCGCCCCGCCGGGCTCCATGTAGTCACGTCCGTGTCGTACTGATTTCTGAACATTGTCGATTCAAAATCAAAACCAAAACCAAAACCAAAACCTCTTCTTCTTCACTCTCTTTATTACATCACCTTTCTTCTTTCTCAAGAACTCTTACTCTCTCTCTCTTCTGCCTTCATTGTTGGACAAGAAAACCCACCTTTTACTGTTTAGCCCACAAACCCATTGGGTTACCACACATTAGGCCGGCCCAAAATAAAGATTGAGATTTGGCCATTTCTTCCCACACCTCCAAAATTATTGTTTTTCTCATTTCAGGTTGTAGAATGAAAAATTGAAAATAATATATAAATTGCTTCAAATCTATTCTAAATCATTTATATTTAGCCAATTTTGATTTTGTATTTTTCTAAAGGCTACAAGATATATTATGATGACAACATAGTGCAATGAAATAGAGTATCTTAATAATAGGGTGTAAAAAGAAAAAGGCCGAATATTTTTAGTATTGGGCCTTACGGACTTTGGATTAAGGATATATTTTGAATGAATTTTTTAGGAGAAAAATATAAAAGTATAAACTATGATTAGTTTCTTTTTATCATTTCATGAAGTATTTTTTAAAAAATTTATTTTTATAAATTATTGATTAAAGCATTTGACACACACACGCATGTGGAACATTATTTTATTTATGTTATTTTGATTAAAAGAAAAGTGAAAGTGGCATTGAGCTTTGCTGCTTTAGACATTGGACACGACCAATGTTATCATTAATTCCAGATTCTCAAATACTCTTTTCTTGTATCTTCTTCATTCATTAGCTTTTTGATGTTGATTCATCATTATTGTGTATCCACTTTCTCAAATGTTTAGAATTACAGGAAAACAAAATTCACTTTACAATTACATCTAACTAGTTGGTTGGAATTTCCTTTGTTTTTGTTGTTGTCTTGTTTATTTTTATTTTTTATTTAGGTGGCTGTCTGTTATGTTCTTTGGAATTGCATTATTCATGTGGAATGGTAGTTGTGCTTTCCTTTATTGATTTCTGTGTTTTTTGAAAACTATCTTTAAATATAATTTATAAGGCAAAATGGTAAAAAAATGGAATTTAGATTCTTTGTTTAGTTTTTCTTCCTCTATCTGGACATTGATTTTAATGTTTTAAAATATATTGACTTTTTTTAATATATCAATATAAATGTAATTTAAAGATAAAATAAAGAACAACATCATAAAAACTAGTAGAAAATTTTTACTAAATTTTTTTTCAAAAGTTTAGTTGTATCAAAACAAATATCCATTATATTGAAATAAGTGATTTTGCGTACATTTAAGTTGTGGTGATATATTTGTGTATAAAAATTAAGGAAAAATAAATTAAACAAAAGGTAGCTTTAATTTTAGGCAAAATTGCAACATCATTTTCATCAAGCTTGTCTAACCAACTAATCGATAGGTAACATATCACATTGTTTATTGACATACCAAGAAAATTAGTACAAACAAACTTATTATATTTTAAATATATTTAACATGAACTTTAGTTTTATGAATATAAATAAATATATATATTTTTTAAAATAAATTACAAAGTATTAATATTTTTTTTATCAATACCTTTATTCGTGGTATAGTTTTTGTTCCTAATTGGGTGCCAATAATTACACTTTTGATAAGGTATTGCAGACTTTGTGACTGTTATAAATGTTTTCCAAAAAAGAAAAATAATTCTTACCAATATCTTTTTAATATACATTTCTATAATTTATTAGTACTTAAATGTTTGCATCCAAAACTACCCTGAAATAAAGACGTAACATTTAGATAACTCACTTATGAATAGATTAGCATAAGTAAACTGAAATATAATATTAATTATAAACTGATCGATTTATATGTTTGTAACTTCAGTCTTATATATCTATAAGTTATATAAAAATGAAAGCACATTAAATATTTATTAATTATACTGTATGATTTATTGATTATTGGTCAACGTTTCTAAAAGAACTATACAGAAAAAAGTTATTTTAAATTCTGAGTTTCTACAAATTGAACAATTTTTCAATAATCTAATCAGTTATTTTATTATTAGATATTAATATTATAAATTTAACGTATTCAAAAGTAAAATATATTTATTAATTTTTAAATTGTGATTAGATTAATTTTAATTAAAAATCTATATTAAATTATAAATATATAAGTTATTATATTTACTGTGAATTTAAAATTCGTCTATATAATTAATTTAAGTATAGTATCGAAAGAAAAATATAAAGAAGTGTTAATTCAATCCAACATCCCAAACCATAATTATTTTCATTATATAAACTTTTATTAATGCGTATTCATTTAATTGTTTGTGAATTTAAATGTATTATGTATTAAGAGGTTAAGTGGTTATGCATGAAGTCTTTTTCAAAATAATGTATTACAAGAATATTTATTCAATAGAGTAATTATTGTATTATTTAAAATAGTAATGGATTATTGAATACCATGTGCATGCAAAACAAGGTATTGTTATAGGACAACCGTGTGTGCACTGTTTACTATGAATTTGAATACTCAACTAAATTAAAAACCCTTTTATAGAATACTTTATGTCCCCTTATAAATTCTTTCTGTAAATCATTAAATCATACAATAAAATTAAACACACAATCAATAAATATTTAATTATCCTCTCATCATATTTATTACTCATCAATGTTATTATAATTATATACTCAATATTTTTGCGTGTATAATTAATATTGCTGTACTGTTTCGCACCGTTACATGGTCATGTATTAAAAAAATACAATCATGAAAAATTCAAATATTTTATGTGTCTTAATTTTGTAATTTTGTTTTTTCATTAGAAAAAAAGGAAAGGTTTTAAATATTATAATTATACAACTTTTTATTTTCGTCAAAGTTCTTTTACATTTTTTCACAATTTCTTTTTAATGATGAGACATTTTTATACAAAATTATAAATCTTAAAATAGTTAAATACATGCTGATGTGATATTTAAATATAAATTAAATATTTTTTGTTTTTAAATGTAATTTTTTTTATTTTTTTATTTTAGTCTTTAAAATAAAAAAATAAAAAAATTTATAACTGAACAACTTTAAATTCTTTTTATATTTAATGTTCTACATTATATTTGAGTTGAAACGTGTTAAAATAAAAACTAATTAAATTGTGTATTAAAATTTTGAAACTTAAAAGATATTTAACCTTCTAAATAATTAGTTAATAAAAGTAACACTAATTAATTTTATCTAAAAAAGAAAAGAAAAAAACAAGGATGTCCGTGTTTGTGTCCATTGACAATGAATAATGGAATGACTAGGTAGCGACAGCTGTATTCAGCAAGCAACCCAAGAAACCATACCAACTCATCTATAAAATCCCGTTCAACCAAGACAGCAACTCTATGTGAAATCTCCAAACTACCCTTTATATGTTAAGGGCATCATTGGAAGGGTTTTATTAAGGGTTCTTGACATAGGTTTTAGATATATTCATATTTACAATTTTTTATTCCAAGTATTGATTAAATATTAAAAACGTAAAAAATTATAATAAAATGAAACGTAATATCATAACAATGTCAAAATAATACATTTTTTAATTATCAAATATTAATACATACATTATAATTGTATATATTTTAAATTAAAATCTTATATATCAATTATATAAAGATTGGAAAAAAATTAGAAGGGATCAAATATATGTTTCAAAAATAAGTTATAAAATTAAAATTAATATAAATTTGATAAATTATTCAATAAACCAAATGTATTTAAAAAATTAAAATAGTAAACCATGAAAAATGAATAAATATTCGTATAGACTTGAACACACATACACTCAAACATTATAGAGATAAGTAAGTGTTTCATTCAGACATTTTAAATTTTCGGTTAATGGGATCAAATCACTCCGTTTGTACTTCAATGTCAAAGTTAGCAAATATTCCGTAGTCTTAATAATAAATACGTTTTAAATATGTAGTTTGATGTAATGTCAAAGTCACTAAAGAATACTTTAAGTGAAAATTGGAATTAGTTTATCTTTAAAATTTGATCCAGTTTAGTCCCTCAATTTTAAAAATATATAGATTTAGGTATTTTAATCAAATTTTTTAAGTTTAATTAACATTTCAAACGCATTTCAGGATAGTATTTAAGTTGTTTACATTGTTTGACATATTTTTTCTTACATGTTAGTTGAGAAATATGTATGAAAAGTCAAATAAATTTAACAAAATTTGGTTAAAAGAATTAAATTCAAATTGTTCTAAAAATGATAACTAAATTAGTCAAACATTTTGAAGAGACTAATTCTAATTTTCATTGAAAATTAAAAAATCAAAAACATTTTTAACCATTTATTAAAAATGATTTTTATATAGTATTCATAAAAAATAAAAATAAAATATTTTATTATTTAGTTTAACATAAAACATAACATTTTACAATAAATTAAGAGAAAAAAAGTTTAACTCCAAACTCAAATTAAGATGCCTTACCTCACTTTTTGCTTGAAGTTCCGAAACTACCCCTTAGTGACGTTATATAGTACTGACTGGACTCTGAACTATTCCACAGCAAAACGACAACACAGGAGACATACCCTTGTTTCCTAAAAATATTTATGACATTTACCTGCTCCTCCAGTCACCCGTGGACCTATCGATAACACCGCCCAGAGTCAGAGGAGAACAGCTCCGAGTTAGAGACCGAAGCAGCCGGTTGCAAGTGCGTGCCCCACACGTTGATCGTGTTTTTTCGACGGTTACACTGCGATTTTTTTTTTCCCTCTCATTCCGTTGGAATAAAAACTCTTCTCACTCATTTTTCTTCCTCTCACAAGTTTTCTTCTTCTTGTGTCTCTGACTCTTACTGAACCAGTTTCGCAAAGTCAGAGAAGCAACGCAAGCAAGAAGAATAAAGAGAAGAACTTCGCCGTCGACGTCTCCGTCATGGAGTTCGGAACTGCCGCCGCGACTCTCACGAAGAAGCTCTCTAACGGCTACGGCGTCTCCGGAAGATCGGCGTACGACGGCGTTTTCGCCGCTCCAATCAAGCTCCGAGCTCCGACTTTCTCCTCTCAATTCGAGGATTACCGCGAGATTTTCGGCGCCGCCGGAGCTTCGCTCGGTTCCTCTATTCCGATTCTGGAACTTCCGGAACTCAACGAGAGCAAGAAAAAGATCGACGACGTTGGGCGCTCGAGGGTCGATTACTCGACGGTCTTCGGTGGGTTTGGGAGTCTAGACGCTGCCGTTCCTTTCGAGGAGATAGTGGCTGAGCCTGTGGAGAAAGATAGCTTCGCTATACGGTGAGTTTGCTTGCTGCGTTTTTTTTTCTTCTAATTTTTTGTTAGGGTTTTAACTTAACGTGACTTGGAATAGTGAATGTGCTTGCGTGTTGGTGTTTTGCTTGGAATCCAGATTCGATTCGAGAATATTTGTTTTTTAAACCTGGCCTTGCTTATGCATCCTTTCCATTTTGACCGCTCTGTCGGTCATGTGAGTTCTTTCTGTGAGAAGAGAAACTGCATTTTCTTTTGCTATTTTTATTTATTTAATTACTTGTCGTGCTCTCGAGCAAGTGAGTGGGCAACAAAGGTAATAATACCTTACTTTTTAGTCACTTAAAAAAAACGAATCAATGGGAATCTAGTGTTTCGCGGAACTGGTTGAGCCCTTTTGGCATTCCTTTTATTCTACTTCACCAGTGGAGGAGAACTTATAGGTTAAGGTTTATGGTAGATTTATAATTTTAAAGTTTGGAATTGAAGCCGGGAATCGGAATCTAGACAACTTTTCAAATACAACTACTTGAAATATACGAATCAGTTTTTAGTTGCAAAGGGAAGCTAGCGTATGGCATCACGATCTTACTAACAGGGTTTTGTACGCGTTAAATGTGAATTTAGGCTTGTATTATACCATATTTGGTGCACATTTATATGATATTTAGAAAAATTCCCAACATCGGGCCTTGGATGTGAATATTAATCAAATTCATATATTGGTATTTGTGGGAGGATGGAGATCTTTGGAAAAATTCCTTTATTGTGCAAATCTATTATGTAGCATCGGTAACTAACCAAGTTCTCAGAGGCTGCTTAGGACGGCGATGTTAACATTAATTGTTTTCCTGGCATTTATTATTCTGTAGGAGTAAGATCAAAGGAGAAAACCAATCTTTCCAGCAAGAGCTTAATACTTGTTCGAAGGAAATTCCAGTGAAATCGTGGTCATCCCATGATGCCAAAAAGGTCAATATGTCTTATCATAAAGTTAACCAAGGAAGTGAAAATGGAACAGGTGGGACAACACATATAGCTCAACTCCAGGCTGTCCCTGCTTACACTCGATTAATCGAAGAAGTCAAGCCAATGAAGATAAACAGAGCTAATAAGTCTATACCAATAGCACAAGATACTTATTCTGGTAGCCATGTCGAGGAGGGAATAAAAGAAGCTGCACATTCTACCAATTCGTATACTAGTGCTTCACCTGATAATTCTAAGCAACAGTCTTCCACCAACAATGGCGTAAAAGTTAAAAATAGATCTGGTTCTATTGATCTGTTTTTTGATGCATGTGAGATCAGTAATGGAAATAATGGAACAAATAATGTCAAAGTTCCTCGATCAGAGACTACTGAATCTAACTTAAATAAACAAAAAGGTGATGCTCTGAAATCAACGCCAATCAAATTCCAGGCATCTAAGAGTAGCTCATCCGAAGGTGTAGCTGGTGCTGATTCGCCACCATACTCAGATGAGGTAGCTGCTTCTGTAGCTGCTTTAAGAAAGGCAATGGAAGAGGCTCAAGCAAGAATGAAGGTTGCAAAAGAATTGATGAGAAGAAAGAAAGAAGGTTTTCCTGATCGTGTGAAACGTAAGTCTAACATTGAAGTGAAAGCTGATGGAAAAAGAGACGCTAAAGTCACTCTTAGAACAACGAAACTTGATGCAAAGCTAACATTAAGAGAAAAGGATACTTCTCTAAATTCTTCTTCTGAGGTAGGGAGGTCAACTATGAGAATAGAGAAAGCGAGGCCAGATCTGGGGACAAAAGAAACCTCTGGTGCTGAAGAAGTTGTACGCGAAACACAGAAGAAGATGAAATCAGATCAAGCAAAACATGAGAAAGAGGTTGAACAAAAAGAATCAAATCATAAGGGAAAAATACTTGAGCAGAAAGAGGCAGAAAATAACAAGAAAGAGCAGTACTTTAATAAAACAGATAGGAATACCCCTGAAAAACCTGAAGAATCTGATGAAAAAATAGAAATGGTTAGGGAATATTGGGGGCTGGAGAATAATGAAGAGAAGGTTCATGCAGACCATGAAGCAAGTGCATATGTAGAACTTGTACGGGAAACTAAACATAGGAGTCAAACGGTAGTAGATGAGACAAAACTGATTCAGGAGATATTTGAAAATGGTTTAATGGACAATGGTCCGAAGGTTAATGAAAATGGGGAAGTTGAGAATAGGGTTAAATCTTTTTATAATCCGGAAGACTATGGAAGCAATGTCGGTGGGCAAGGGTTAATAGAAGGTAATGGGAAAAAAGTTTCTGGTGAGCCAGAAGATGGCAACAAATGTGCAGGGTCCTTTGAGCTGGAAGAATGCAAAATAAATTTGAGAGCTGTTCTGGAACCGCGAGAGGCTGAGAAGAATATTACTGAAGAGCTAAAAGGAAGTGAGAATAAAGTTGATTTGTTCAGTGAGCTGGAAGAATGTGAACTGGCAGAAATTCTGGAGCCACTTGACAATGAGAGTGTGTGCAGTCATCATGCCATAAATTTGACAAGTATGGAGGAAGCGACAGAGAACTTTGGGTGTTTAGAGGACAGAAAGAAAAGAAATGATTCTGGTTTTCTGGATATCAGTCAAGACACTGAACATTCCTGTCAGAGAGAAGCCAGAGAAGCCAGAGAAGCCACTGGTAATACCTTTGGCAGTATCTATGTGCAGGAGGAAATCGTGGACCATATTCATAGTAAGAATAAGAAAAGTAAATTGGATGGAAATGACATGGTTCTTGATGCCCAAGCAAGTGAGAATGGATTTCAAGAAGCCACTCAACTGATGGATGGAAATACGAGGGAAAGGATAGACAACAAGGAGCCAGTTGAAGTTATTAGAGTAACTCTATCTGATCCTTGTTGCGAGGAGGTAAAAGCAGAGAAAGCTGGCAATACCACAGAAACCAGTTCAAGCTATGAGCCAGATGAAACTGAGAAGTTGAACAAAACTCAGGGAGCTGATATAATCACTGAAAATGAGGAAACTTTGGAAGTGAATCTAAAGGTTCATTCATATGATGAGGTAGATGGTGTATCGGAAGCAAGTAGTGCTTCATTTCAACAAGAGAGATATGAAGAAACAGACCCCGTTCAGGAGACAAGTGATTTCCATGATAAACATACAGATGAGACTCATTCCTTCACTCAAGTTGCCGTTGAACTAAACGAAGCAGACAATCAAATACAAAATATATTTGAAAGAGAGACTTCCGAAGGTGCTGCTACAAATAGTGGTGACACCGACATAAAGGCTAGGCAAAACATAGATCAGTGCTGGGAAAAGTCAGAAAATTACTGCAATCTGGAAATGCCTGTTGAAGACACAACTCCTGAGTCTGTTGAAATCTGCAAGGATGCAAAGGAGACTAGAGATGCATTAAAGGAAGATTTGGATGAGAATAGGTCTAATTCCTCTAATGGGGAAATTTTGTATGACAATGAAGACATTATAGATGAATCGCAGATACCTAGTACATCTGATTGGAAATCGAGTCCCTTCAAAGAAGTAGAGAAGGTTGATTCAAGTCACATCAATATAAGGGAGAGTAATCAAGTATCCGCAATGGAAGAGAAGGGAGCAAATGACAACTTGCATAAGGAAGAGCTGGAAAAGGAACTCCTCAAAAAACTCGATGCAGCAAAAGAGAGGGAAAGAGAAAGAGAAAAGGAGAAATTAGCTGTAGAAAGAGCAATTCGTGAAGCACGTGAAAGGGCTTTTGCTGATGCCAGAGAAAGGGCGGCAGTAGAGAGAGCTGCTGCAGAAGCACGTCAGAAAAACATTTCTGATGGACGAGAAAGGCTAGGAAAAACCAATAGTCAGGCAAATGAGAAGACCCCAGCTGAGAAGGCTGCTTTGGAGGCAAAACTTAAAGCTGAGCGTGCTGCTGTGGAGAGAGCAACTGCAGAGGCACGGGCTCGGGCCCTAGAAAGGGCACTTTCTGAGAGAGCTGCTTCTGATGCAAGAAATAAGTCTGATAAACCTGTTGCAGGCTTTGTGGCTTCCCGTGATAATGCAATGAAGCAAAACTTCCAATCAAAATCTTTCAGCCATGGTGGTATGTAATGTTAACATGTTCTGATTGCGCTGTAGTTGACCCTATCTTTTATCTTGTATCATATATTCTGTATTTATGTGCTTTCTGTTTAAATTTTTATTGATTCTGTACAAATTGTATTTTCCTGAAGTTCGTGATTCTACTGATGTATTTGATGGAGCTAATGGCGATTCTGCTCAGAGATGTAAGGCCAGGTTTGAGAGGCATCAGAGAATAGGGGAACGCGTGGTATGTTTCCTGGTTTTGCCAAATATCTCTTGTACAAATTAAGTTGTCAAATTGTTTGTTCATTCTTTGTTTCGGATGCAGGCACATGCTCTTGCAGAAAAGAATATGCGTGACAGGCTTGTGCAGAAGGAGCAAGAGGAGAGAAATGTAATTTTTCTATCAAGGTTTTGCGATTCACATGTTTCCAATTATGCCTTACAAAATCTTTTTTTTTTTGTTTTTTTGCAGAGGGTAGCAGAAATTCTTGATGCAGATGTTAAAAGATGGTCAAGTGGAAAAACAGGAAACTTGAGGGCATTGCTTTCTACATTACAATATGTATGTGTAAACATCCTAACTTTGTTTAAGCTCTGTGCATATTTTGTGACTGTTATCCAATGATAGATAAGAACTTCCCATTTATATATTTCTTTTCCTATACTCAACTAATCACTTTAAACTAGGGAAATAAAGACATAAAAATATATCGTTTTTGAAAGCACTCAGTTGTTTCAAGACCTGGAGGAAATTTTTGCTTACTCGTTATCAAATTTGTCTTATGCAGATTCTTGGCCCCGACAGTGGTTGGCAACCGATTCCTCTGACAGATGTAGTAACCACCCCTGCAGTAAAGAAAGCTTATCGTAAAGCTACACTTTTTGTGCATCCTGACAAGCTGCAGCAGCGGGGAGCAAGCATTCAACAAAAGTACATCTGCGAGAAGGTTTTTGATCTTCTAAAGGTTTGGCTTCATTTGTTCTTTTTAGTTCTTAACAATTCTGCTGATACCATGGTTTCAACCTACAATCTTTTTAGTTCCCTTGCACCTTTTTTATTGCATAATATATGTAGTTGTAAGTGGGATTTTGAATCTTTCCATGGTACTTTTACTAACATGAGACCTGAGTTTGTAAATAACATTTAATATATGATATCGTTTCCATGTAATATAAAATAAATTTTCTTGAAGCAAAACTATTATTTTAATTTATGTTTTCTAAGAAGTATACAATTATATTCATGTGCAAAATCTAATTTTATACTGTACATAACTTGGCTACCATAATCAGTCTAAAACATTAATTACATCAGACATTCCTTTTATCGTTTAAATTGTAATAAAATCATCTCACAAAATAAATTCACAGGCTAAAACAAAGTATATTTTTCCCGTGTTTCCTGGGTTGAGCTAAGACACGTTGTCACTGTTAGGAATCAGACGACCAGTTTTGTAAACGATATCTTTCTTACTGGAGCAGGATTCAAATCTATGAATGCATGTTTCTGAGTTTTTGTTTAATTGTCCCCAGGAAGCTTGGAACAGATTTAACATGGAAGAACGATAAACAGTGCTTAGTGCTGGGTTGTCTGATGATTGAAGTGCATTATTACTATATGTATGAAAAGTAGTCTCAGAAATCAGCAAATATGCATGGTCTGCAAGTGGAACTTTATTGTATAGCTCAACATCTATTGTACTACATTTTTATTTTTTAGTTCCACCAATTCCAGGCCTTTAATTAATTATAGAATAATTTATCCAGAAGATAGCTGGCTGATTAGCAAAGTAAC
This sequence comes from Vigna umbellata, assembly GCF_029865625.1. Taxonomy (NCBI): domain Eukaryota; kingdom Viridiplantae; phylum Streptophyta; class Magnoliopsida; order Fabales; family Fabaceae; genus Vigna; species Vigna umbellata. The sequence continues at coordinate 16,629,496 of NC_142165.1, read as the reverse complement.
AGTAGTCTTGGCTGAATCAGTCTTAACCCCATTTTCATATATCAAATTTGAAAAATGTTGACAGTATAAACATGCTAGAAACTATTCTGGATTTTGTTAGAACATAATTCTTCGCCAACCATCTGTTTCTCTCAATTTAGAAGTCACAGAACATGTCTACCCAAATTGACAGAAAAATTTCTCGGGAGAGCTGCTTATAAAAGTGTGTTGGATGGAATAAATTATTGTGTTTGGAGGAAATAAATGGTTATCAGAAAGTTAATATTATAAATCGGTGTAAAGGTAATTTATCGAATAATTGTGATGTATTGAAAAATAGGTAACATTAAAAACTGACGAAGTTTGTTATATAGCTACTTTTATGAAAGCAAGTAAATGAAATTAAATCTTGAAAAAGAAGTATATCAAATTAGGCACAGAAAAAGTTGTTTGGTTATTGGTAGTTTGATAAAGACATTCTAAGAGAATTTGGAATAGTTGCAAATACAAGTGTTTAATAAGATATTTTTAAGAGTTATAATCAACAATTGATGATACTAATATTTATTATAGATCAATACACATTTTTTGTATGTGATGTGTCTTTATATGTTGTTGTATTTGTGTTTTTCTTTTCTTTTATCATCGTATTTTGGTTTTTCTTATTCAGAATAAATTTTATATATGAAAAATGTCCTTGTTGGATTGTTGTATTATCTCTTCTGTTGCATTGTTTAAGCGTCAAAGTGTTGATGCTTAAACTTAGTAAAAAGGTTTGAATACATAGTTTTCAACATGTTTCTTAGCTTATAAAGCAGAATTTTAATTAATATTTTACAATATGATTGCTAACTACCATGACCTTGTTGAATTAACTTTTTACTAAAACAGTAAATATAACAGCAAATAACTTTATTAAAATTATGACAAAAGATGGAATCTTGAAAATACATATTTATTCCGAACAACACAGATGAAAGCATAATTATTTGTGAATGGTGCCATTAACTGGGGTTTGAGCAGGTTCAGGAAGAAGCCCTTTTTCTCTGCAGCTCTCAACAGCTCCTGTGAACATATCCTCTAAGTTGTACTCAAATTTGAAGCCCATGTCAGTGATCTTCTTAGAAGAAAATCTAATAATTTCCAATTCATCTGGAATATCCTTGAACCTGCATCAGAATCAGCACAACATGATCCATAGATATGAATCAATTATCACCTTAAGCAAAAGACAGTATTATCACTACTACTATAACATTCTCTGATGAAATGAGAAAAATTACAAAGTCTTACTTTGTGGGGATATTATACTGAGGGTATTTTTGATTTAGCAGTTTTGCAATGTCATGAATGGTTGCCTCATGTGAACAGCATATGTACCTCCCTTCTGCTTTTGGATTCTCAAACAAAAATATATGAGCAAGACAAAGGTCATCTAAGTGCACGAACTGCCCTTGTTTTATGATATGGTAATGCCCTTCATTTCCTGCTAATTAAAAACTATGAATCATTCCAATACAGTGTACATTGAAATCATTCTGTTGATTATATATTAACAAACGTATCAAAGTTCAAGACGATGACGAATTTCAATCTTGCATCTAAGTTTAGAAACTAAAAATATATTTAACTTTGTGTTATTAATTCTAAATATGAATTAGTTTTGGTGGTTTGACCTGTGATGAGTGAAAGAGCAGTGATTAGGCTTGGTGGCATTGTTGGCATAAGAAAGGGACCAACGACAAGAGGTGGAATGATGGAGACAAAGTCTATGTTATGTTCTTTGGCGAATTTCCAAGCTTCTTTCTCCGCCAGGGTCTTTGAAACAAAATACATCTACAGAGAAACATGGTGTAGAGTAGAATCATTCTTCTTCATGGTGTATGAACAAAGAAAACATGTAAGATAGATACAAAGAACTAACCCAACCAGTCATTTTGACCCTTCTGCAGAACTCAACATCACTCCAACAGTTCTCATCATAAACAGGCTTTGGTTGCTCAGCAACATCAACAGTTCCAGCTGAGGATGTGAAGACAATTCTTCGCACACTTTTGGCCTTCACGCATGCTTTCATGATATCGAGTAACCCCTTTATTGTCGGCTTTATCACTTCGTTCTGCATTTCCACTCAATTTTTTTAACCATGTTACAACAACTTAATTCAACATTTTCACAACTATGGTAAGAATTTATGTATAGATAATGGCTCTTTCGAGAGAAGTTCATATGAAAGATTCAACAATAACGTACCTAAACCAAAGTACATAAGAAATTCATAAGAATTATTGCTGTCACATTGGGTAATCTATTAGTCAATTCGGTCCACTACATGTTTGAGTTGGTTTGAGTCGGAATAGGTTGAAAAAAAAGTGAAATTTTTATCTAAACCAATTTTGATGTGGCTCACTAAGAATTAGTGATGTGTTGGGTTAGCTCACCAACCCACCTTTTTTTATTTTTTTTAATGAAATGAAATGAATTAATTATTCAATGAAACAAAAAAATATTACCCCTTGACCTATCTAAAACCTTTTTTTTATATCGATTGGTCTAATTATTATTGTTTCAATTTGATCGATCANCTGAAAGAGAAATTTGAAAACATCCAAATGTAAAAAGGTGCTTTTGTGTTTTTGCTGTATGATCCATACACAGAAGATCTTGGCATGAAATTTTCTACACTGCTGCATGATACCTGCGCCCGTGAACGTTTAATGGACCCATCTTGTCCTCTGTAACAGTACCATTTCAATACAGCACAAGAGACAATAGAAATCTCATGATAAGAACAACTTCAAAAAAAACAAATATACTGATTTTTCATTTTATATATTATTACAAGTCTCACGACTACAGATAAAATTATCATATAAAAGTGTCATCAGATTGGAAGTCTCGTATCAACTACAGACAGAGATGAGGTCATTTTTTTCTTTCACTTGGTAATTTTCAAACCATGAGAGATTTACAAAGAAACAAGCTTTTAACTATTAGCAAAAGTGATTTTTGAAGGAAATTAGTGTAGGTAAAAATTGATTTTGCATGCTGTGACAGATTTCAAACTTTTCTTATTTCAATTTCAAAGACACTTGGTATGGTAGATTAGGGGTGATGTCAATTTTAGTTTATTATTACTAGAATTCTGTGTACAGTCCAAATGCCTCTAACTTCCAACAAATGCCAAGTATGCATGTGAAAAATAATTAGAAGAAATAGTGAAACTTACTGTATGCAATAACTTTATTGGTTACTGAAATTCAGTAAGAGTACTATTTCTTAGAGACTTTTTAAATGCTAGATTTCTTAAACTGGTGTAAGTTACCCAAAATGTGGTCTGATTTTTCACAACTTGTCTTACCATTAAGTTAATAAATCAAAGGGTATTTCTGGTTTCTGCAGACTAACTTGAAGATTATTCCTTAAACAGACATAGAAATCACTAAAGTAAACACCTTTTTATGCATTGAAGACTTTTTCATGCATATAAAAATGAAAGGAATTAACTGAGATTAGCATGTTCAAGTGAAAATTTTGAAAATATTAGTTGGTAGAAAGCAACAGCTAGCATAAAGTACACAACCCACAACTCACACACTTTCTCCCAAGGCCATCCATCATCCACCAGTATATAAAGGGTATCACCAATGACAGTTTCCTCATCCTCATAGCTTTGCCATAACAACATTGAACTTTCATTACCATTATTTATCTTTTGATTATTATTGTTATCATTTCGATTGCTACACTTGTGACAATGGCCTCAAGCTCAGTTTGGACAACAAAGCAGAACAAGAAGTTTGAGAATGCTTTGGCCATCTATGACAAGGACACCCCAGATCGGTGGCAGAACTTGGCCAGGGCAGTGGGAGGAAAAACAGTGGAAGAAGTGAAAAGGCACTATGAGATGCTTGTTGATGATTTGAAGCAGATTGAAGAAGGTCGTGTGCCCTTGCCCAATTACAGAAAAGTTGCTGCAACAGAAGCAGGCAGCATCAGAGGTTACAGTTACATGAATGAAGAACAAAGGTTAAAATCAAACCTTATCAACCTCTTGCATATAAATTTTGCTTCAGCTATGCTGCAGAATGAGTCATGCACAGTTAGACTTTTTCTGCTTCACCATTGATGTTTGGTTACCTTGTTTCACACCACCTAAAACTCTCACATAGGAGTAGAAATCACTGACAGATTTATAAATATCTTTACTTTCAAGCAATCAAGACATTATTTTTAACAGAAATTGTTAAAAAAAGTGAATCTTTAAGCCTGATTTAATCTCACTGAACCTTTAAGCCTAGTTTAATCTTACCGGGTCTATAAGATAAGGTCTGTATCTATTTATATACTATGAACTTGTTTTAACTCTAAATTAGTTTATAAACTACACTTATACTTGATTTAAAATCGTATGAGATATGAGACCGACTTTTCTGCAGAACATTTTCCAATACAGAAAAATTTTCTTTGTTAACTAATTTGGGTTGAGTCTAATTCTGTGTTTTCATTGCCATGCAGGATGAAAGTCCTAAGCCTCAGGTGAAGTGTAAGAAAGAGACATATTAGCTTATTACCAACCAATCAAGCTAGGTGAAACTTTTTAGTATATTTTTTTTCTACAAATGTCATGTATCTGTGCCTTTAAATGTAAAAGCTATCAAGTTAACCTTTTGAAGGTAAATCATATATATTGATATGGAGCAGTGGTTTGTGTGAAGTTCTTTTTGATTTCTGTTTTGGGTGAAGATAAATGATGGAAACGACCTTCAAAACTGAGATGAAAAAGTGCTTAAAGATGAGTTTAAGAGAAAGAAGAAAGTGCTTATTAAAAAATGGTAGTACATGCAAGTTTCTAACTCTATCCACCGACCATAACTTGGATTCATCATTAGTGTCAGGAAGGTTTGGAACCACATGAAAAGGTTGTCTAAGTCAAAAAATACGCTACTTTCGAAATGCTGATGCAAGAACAGTGCACCTTACATTCTGCACTATCATTACTCTCAACTTTAAGCACTCTGACATTTTAGTGTAAATCAATGAAAAATCAGTATGCCTTTTTACACTGTATATATGCACCACTTAACAATCTATTTTTAAGAGAATTTTGGTTATTAAAATTTTGTATTTATAAAAAAATAAATTAAAGAATAAAATATGTATAAAAATTTGTTAGGTGTCCAAACAATAATACTCAAATCAGTATCAACATCTCAAATGGTAAATCACATATAATATATATGTGAAAAAGAATATAAATATTATAAGTATATGTGATATGATAAAAAAAATATAAGAAAGAATTTATAAAAGTTGACTACTTTTGCAAAAGGTTAGGGTTAAATATGTTTTTAGTCCCTAAACTATTGGTTGTTTTTGGTTTTCGTCCCTCTTCCAAAGTAAGGTACAATTTGGTCCTCATTCTTTAGAAAAACGTTCGTTTTAGTCCTCAAAATTTTGTTTTTAGTCCTCGTTTTAGTCCTCAAAACGTTCGTTTCTTCGACTAAAACGAACGTTTTTTAAAGATTGAGGACTAAATTGTACCTTACTTTGGAAGAGGGACGAAAACCAGAAACGGTCAATAGTTTAGGGACTAAAAACATATTTAACCCAAAAGGTTATTCATGTATATATGTATAACTACATTTTAAACTCTCCAAGTGCCATGTTCATTTAAACTATTTATTTTAAATTTTTTAATATATATATTAATGAAATTATTAATTTTAGTATTTAGTAGTGTATTAAATGCAATTACATTTAAGATTTCAAAAATATTAAGTGTATTATTAATTTTAGTATTTAGTAGTATATTAAAAAATATTAAGATTTCAAAAATATATAAATTTGATGTTTCATGAGTTGGAAAAATATTTCTAGAAGCTCGTGTAAGACCTAGAAAATATAGTACTAGAGCAGATATATGTATTAAAATAATGAGACAAATTATTTTACTTTAAAATAATCTTATAATATAAATAACATTTTTATAAACACGTCTCATTATTCTAAGAACACTTCATCTCTCTAGAACACTATTCCTCAGAGTTCTCTGACTTTTCTCTACCATCTCTCACTATTGAGTTGTGTGATTGACGATCAGGAGGTGCCCAGATGTCCACGACGTAGAGGGCTTCGATCTTGATCGATCAATTTCGTGTTTCTCAGCTGGTAAGTCATTTTCCCTTTTATCCGTGTATTCTTGGACTGTGAGCATGCAACGTTTCTGTCTTGCATGTGGTTAGCCGTTCTTCCTTCAATTTCTAGCTCGATTTAGGTTCTAAGAGCTGTTTTATATCACCAATTGGTGAGTTGTAGGTTTTTGTTGAGTTTCCTTGCGTTGCAAGGCATTGTCGATGTATCTCTGTGAGCTGGGTTGTTTGTCTCTGAGGTAAGGGGAGCTAGCTACTGTTTTAATTTATTGGATGATCTGTATATATGTTGAATGTGGTGGTATTTTACTGATTAAGTCACAAATTTGAGATTTTAGGGTGAGGTGAATTGAATGTATTGAAAGGGTTGATCTGTGAAACTGTAGTGTGATAATTATGAACTGGTTTGGATGAATTTAAATGTTGTGATTGTGCATGTTGGAGGTATTTGATGTGAGTAATCTGTTGTGGTAGTGATGAGGTAGGAAGTGAGGTGAATTGTGCTTGTTTAAAGTCAATTTGGAGGAAGTGAGGTAGTGAATTTGAGTATTAAAGGTCAAGTGCTGATAGGGTCTGTTGGGGCAGTCTAGATAAGTCATATGTGACTTGTTTGAGTCATCAAAATGGTCAAAAATAGGTTCAAAGTGGTAAATTGGAATTTGAGTCTCTAAGTTGATGAAATTGATGTTTTAGAGTAGGAATTGGTGCATAAACACTTTAGATTGATGTTAGGAAGGTTTAGAATCACTTAGTCAGGTCTAATTAAGTATGTACAACAATCTAGGGGTGTTAGAAGTTGGGAATAATGTTTAGAATTGGTAAGTTGTGGTTGAGTTGCATAATTCTACAGAATTTCGTTCTGCAGATTATGCAGACTCGCTGTGCGAATGGATTCGCATAGCGAGTCACCTTGGCGAGATGCTCTATGCCAAGGCATTCACAAAGCGAATGGGTGCGCTGTGTGAATGAATTGAGAGGGTTGCTCTCTGTTTGATGATTCACATAGCGAATCAGGTCGCTATGCGACTGGTTGGGGTCTGAAACTATTATTCTTTTTATTCGAACAACGAATGGGCTTCGCTTTGCGAGTGCTTAAGAAGCATGAGCCACTGTCTGAGGTTCTAGCATAGGGAGCTGGGACGCTATGCGAGGGGTCTGGGGTCTGATTCAAGTCGCAGTTTATTCGCATAGCGAGTCTAACCGCTATGTGAATGGTTTAGAGGGTTGGGTCTCTGTCTGAGGATTCGCACAACGAGCTGTGTCGCTGTGTGAGAAGCCTCTAGTTTCGCTATGCGAATGTGTGCACTGTGCGAGGGGTTTAGTTCTATTTCACTTTTCTTTTGATCTTAAGTTGTTTTACATGAAACATTTAGTGCTATATGAAGTATGTTGGAGTTGTATTATGTAATATCATTGGTTAGTGATGTAAGTTGGTGATTTCAAAGTGTAAAGTTCAAAGTATGGTTAATGGACGTAATTCCATGATCCTCAAGGAGAGGATACATGGTGATGCCCTGTGTTGTGATTCAAAGTGTAATCTCTTGTTGAGATTCAAGTAAGTTTAGAATAATGCAGGAACTTAGTCCTGGGAGTTATCCTGAAACTCCAATGGTCTTTCATTCTCAAGTAGAGAGAATGGATCCATGTCGTGAGGAGTAGCAGGAAGTCCTAGTCTTGGGTGCTTCCAATATGGCCCAAGGTAAGTGATAACGGACTAACCTTGTGAGTGTGGTAGGGTGAAACTCATTGACAATGGCTTTGCAAAGCAGTAGAAGCCACCACGAGTGCACGACCCGCCATAGCTCGACAATCATTCTAAGTCCGGACAGTCAAAGTCAGTGTGGTGTTTGTTAAACTTTTGGCAAGCGTACCAATAGTCAACTGTAGTATAATGATTTTTTAAGTAAGAGTGTCGAACCCACGAGGAACAGTTTCGATTAAATAGATAAATTGTTATCTCAAACAGTATATATACAAGGATGTTCAATTTGATTCATGATGGATGTTGATAAATAAAACTACGTTGCGTGAAAGTAAAATAATAACAACAAATAACTTAACGAAGGTTAATATGAGAAGTTGGGATTGAATTCATCTATCTCACTCGTCTGCAATCTGGATGAATACAAACATATAGCAACTGAAATTACCAATATCGATGCAACACACAAAAGTCATTTATATCGATTCCTCGCATATAAAATTCATAAGATCAGTTCCTTGAATATTGATTCCTCACATATCCAACAAACTGTCCAGCATTATATTCAAGTGTTATAAGCAATTGATAAACTAAAATCTATCCCTAGCATAACAAAATATCAAGTATTCTTGCTCAAATCAGGGTTTTAGAAATACTTTCCAGTCAAGTCTAAAATCCACATTCATGAAACTATTGATCAGGTAGAGTTAAGCATTAAGAGCAGAACAAAAATACCAATGTTGAATAAAAACAGAAATGCTATATATAAATATCACTAGATTACATCCGAGTTCGAATCGATTACATTCAATCCCAAGAGAAGAGATCAACCACTCATAGTAGCCATTAGCATTCTAAGAGGAAGAAGAAGATCCTACAACTAAAGTGGAAGAAGAACTCTTTGGGTACTCCTTTCTCCGTAGCTCTCCATCTTTTTCTTTCTTTCTGCTTCGTAAGTATATAAACTGCCCGAATTCTCGCTTAAGCTAAATTATTCTCGCTTAAGCGAAAAGAAACTTCTTGGAGAAGACAATCATTCTCGCTTAAGCTAAAATATTCTCGCTTAAGCGAGAATGACTTTTAGGATAATGGCTTCGTGGATAAGTCTAGCTTAAGCGAAATCATTTTAGCTTGGGCGAAATGTTGCAGGATTTGCTTTTCTCTCTTAGTTTACCTGAAATGTATACAAACTAGGGATCAAATGATTTCCTTTTACTCAACAACTCAGAAACATGTGATTACATTTCATCTTTCTTAGATTGGGGAAAATTGATACAAGTGTACTCAATTCAAAACATAAGTGCTAAAATTCCATATGAAAATTAACTACTTTTTTGCACTTATCAGTGTTATGTGTGAAGAGTTTGTGTGATGTGAATGAATAGTATGATTGTATGAAGCTAATTAAATTAGTGTATGATTAATCTTGGTATAAACTAGCTTACCGTGTTGTGTGCTTGTATTTTGTATGTTCTGGTGTTCTTCTTCTGTAGTGATCATCCTTTAGGTGTGAGCAGCGGAAGAAGAGGTGTCTCTAGAACAAGCATTGGATGGAGGTGATGTTGCGGAGTAGTGAGTATAGTAGACACTTGTGTATAGTTTTGGAGTATCCTATAGTATGTATATAAAGTTTTAAATTTATAGTTGTTTTTGATGACTGTAAAGTAACACTTTATATTTTAGATAAATAACTGTAATACTTTATCATGCACATGACTTCTCTTTAATATAATTTATACTATATATTTTGGAATGTTATATTGAACATTCCCTTTTAAATATACTCCATTTATACAGTGAAATATATATTACGTATTTTTCTATAATGTAATATACAGACAATTCAAAACTTTAGTTATGTAAAATTTTATCTTTCTTTTTAGTTTAAAAATGTTTAGAGTAATTAAATTTTAAAAGAATATGAGATAAAATGCAATCATCTTGATTTTCCGTTTAAGTATAAAAGATTGTGATTATCATTAATTTTCGTTTTCATGTTGAACAAATATATGTATATATATATTTGAAATAATATTAAGTTTTACCAACTAAATATCTGAATATTGATAATAAATGAATAATAGATAATATACTATGGTCTCAATATAGTTTATTAACATTTTTTATTTTAATAATTAAAATTCATTTTATTATTTAAAATTTATCATAATATGTAAAATTATTATTATATTGTATAATCATATATCAATTACGAATGAAACGATCAACAATTAAGTTAGTGACAAATCACGAGTTTAGACAGTCAATCAAAGATTAATACTATAAGTCTTTAAATTCAAACCATAATGATAACTTATTAAATCGAATTGTTTGAGTAGAACGATAACATAACTCAGGTGTATCTGACAAACTGAAGAATAATTCATTAAATTGAATCATCTTAACAATAGTAAAATAGATCAACTCTAAAACTGATTAAAAAATATAATTATTTATGTTTGTGCCATGATTAGATCAACTTTAATTAATTTTTTTTAAAAAAATTATAAATTAAATTTTAGAATAAAAGAATAAATTACATATTATTTACATCCTAACATAACCTTCAGACAAAGAAGGGACAATTGATCTTCAGCCACCAACTCTAAACAAAGCATAATAATATTTAGATTTTGATAACACATGTTTCCTTTGATAAAGGAAACAAAATTCTTACATTGTCATCTTACTTTTCTTAATGTGAACATTTACCGAAACATTGAAAGAAAGAAAAGTAAAGGGAATATCAAAACATTGTGTCCAAGATTGGCGAATAGTAAAAAATAAATAATTACCAAAAATGAATAATAATTTAATCAAAAAATTACCAAAAAGATGGAATATAATAATTCAATTACCAAAAGAACAAATAGTAAAAATTTAATTAAAAATATAAAAATTTAAAGTAATGAATATTTTTTTTAGAAGTCAATTAAAAACGAAACTTAATTAAGATTTATTATAAATTACTATAAAGAAAGCACTTACATACTAGAAAAAAGAAACGAGCGCAGGGAAAAAAAGTTGTAATTTGCATTTCCGAAATTCCAAACAGAATTTGAATTTGGTTAGCGTGTTTGAGTAGTTCTAATCCGTTTTGCATAATTTCCCGCCATCCATTTGATTCCATCGGAGAGGTTGCGATGGAAGCTTCCACTTCTTCCTACAAGGTACTCTTTGCGTTCGACCTAGGGTTTCACTTCAATTTTCTCCACTTACATTTGTTTCTTCAGTAATCAGTCGTTCTCCTTGTTGATTAACTCGCGCTAATGGTTAATTGCAGATTATATTGGGTTCGTCTTCCGTCGCACGCCGCAAGATATTATCCGAAATGGGATACCAATTCACATTAATGGTTCGTTCATGTTTGTTTCATCGTGCTTTCAGGTTTAGCTCTAATCTTCGGTTTCTGTTTCGTGTAGACTGCGGATATTGATGAGAAGAGCATCCGAAAGGAAACTCCAGAAGAGTTGGTTATGGCTCTGGCCGAAGCCAAGGTCTGTGTGGGATTGGATTGTGCTTGTGTTCCATTTTTTGTGCTCTCAATTTAAATCTTAAACTTTTATGATTTTAGTTAGATAAAATGAGTTAATTCTGTACTAAACACTTTTTGTAGATGGTGGTTTACTATTGAGCTGTATTTTTTCTTGAGTGTAGAGACACCTCAGAAAGATATCCAATAACTGCTTTCTGTTGTGAATTGTCTTGGTGCCTTTTCTTTGTGGAAGACTGTGTTTTAATGAATGCGAATTATATGTATCAGGCCAATGCCATTATATCCAAACTGCAATCTACCAGTAATCAAGAGAGGGTTGTTGAACCAACTATTTTAATTGCAGCAGACACAGTATGTTGCGTTCCCCTTAGCTAAGTGTTGGTTGTTATTCGGTTCTATGTCACCTGGGCCATTTATTGAGGATATACAGTTTGTTAAGGATGAAGTGTACTCCAGTTTTTAGATTACAGATCCGGCTTCTTTGATCATTCTTAGGAAGAAATCGCAAAATACAAAACTTGCCCATTTCTTAAGTCCAGGCCGAATGCTGTCATAGTGAAATTGCCATAGAACCTTCAGTTTTTATCTTCTTCCTTGTTTTCAGTTCTTATCTGACTATTTGAGGGAACTACCAAACTCTTGATAGTATCATTGAGCAACTATCTTTCTAACATTTTAACAAATATTGGAATGTTAAAATTGAATACAAAAGCGGAGGTTTTATGCTCTATATTGTTAATATTTGGGTTCTGATTCCATGTGCTTCTATTTTTGTGTAAGATGTGTTTGTATTATTGTCTACTCCTCTTATAAAATAAAGTGTGAACAATACGTAATTGGAGTAATTTGTTGGGTATCATGTGGCTCATAGTTTTGACAATCATGTCAGTGGTTCCTATTTTTTCAAAAAAGTGATAACATGGTTTAAGTTTGTCATCCTCTGTTTGAAGTTGTTGCCTGGTTAGGTCATGTAATTATTAGTGCTACTGTTCTCTTATAGTTGTGCAGCTGACACTCTGGCCCTTATATTAGTTGCTCTCAATCTTTTCCTTAGGCAGAAGCCATCTTTCAAAGGCTCCCTGTTGATGACTACTTAAAGGATGCGGAGCCAACACTATTAATTACCTCTGACCAAGTATACATCATATTCTTCTGAATATTTCGTTTCTAGTTTACTATTGTAAATCTTCAAATATCGCCATGCATAAGAAACATGATTAAGAAAAAAAATTGAAGGTGAATTCCATAAAAATTCAGTAAGGCTATGTGTGCTTCTTTCCAAACAATTTCCTCCTCTCCCATGCTTCATGTGAATGTTAATAGTAAAGTTTTTCTTTTTGGTTCATGGACTGTTCTAGACTAGTGTTTAATGTTTATTAAACCTCTAAAATATGTCCTGTCCAAACAATTTGATTCCTTGTAAGAAAGCCTAAATGAGTTCCATTCTCTCTAATGCTCAAATTGGCAAGTTTGTGCTTGTTACCTGAAATAAATGGCCTTACGGTGACTAGACTAGTTTGTAGCAGAAACTGTCAAGTTTCTTTTCTTCTGAGTGAAAGTTTGCTTTTGTCTTACATTCATTGTCAAATGTGATTTGGAGGTGGTGGTGTACGAAGGTGTGATTAGGGAAAAGCCAACAAGCAAAGAAGAAGCTCGACAATTCTTGAAAGGTCTGCTTAATGTTATAGTCCTACCATCTTTCAACTAGTAAATAATTTTCTCTCTCACCTCTCATGTGATTATGAACTTCTAAACACCTATATATTCATATTTACTGGACTTTTGTACAATTTTAGATTATTCTGGAAGGCATGCTGCAACTGTGGGATCTGTGCTAGTTACTAACCTCAAAACAGGATTTAGAAAAGGAGATTCAGATCGTGTGGAGGTATATTTCTTCCCTACCTTTGATTTTCTTGATGATTATTATTTTAGTCGGTCTCCTGTTTTGTCTGACCAAAGTCCAAAATCGAATGTGATACCTATAAATGTCCAAAAAAAATCAGGGAATTCTTACTTCATGATCTTTACTCTCAACTATGCTAATTATTAGGTAAAAAGTTTCCCCCATTTTCCAGTAAAACAGTGACATCAAAACTCAAAAGTGGTTCTAACCTTTTATTTGTATTTAAAATATCCATTTCCAAATAACTAGCTCTGAATAATTCTTGGTTAGGATACACATTTGCCTTGTATTACCTACATTACATTAATTTAATCTAAGATGAGCTTTGCACTACACTTTTTTCATTTTTTGGGGGATAAAACTTGCTAAGGATTGGCTACCATGACAAGTCATTAGTAGTGAAGCATGGAAGGATGGCATTAGTTGGTAGTCCATTGCTAAAACCTTAGAAGGATTATGAGTTGAGTCAGTTTCTTAATTGGTGCAAAAAATTGACAACTAGTTTATGAAGCCTGAGTGGCAAGAGTACAATATCAATTATCAACAATTTTCAAGTATTGCTGTATGCCAGATGACTATCCAATTGATACCATGAATACCCCATGTGAAAGTTTTCCTGGGCTCCAACTATGAGGTTTCGATTACAATAGTACAACTTGTGCTGCTTAATGATTTTAACAATTACCAATCACATTGAAAGAAGTACTACCTTATAAGATATGCTTCCTGCTGATTTTTTTCCATGACACTTTCAAAACTTGTTTTATTATTCTTGATTATTCTGACATTTTATCAATACCAGTGAGGAACCTGTTTTTTTCAAACTTGGACCTGAACCTTCATTTTTTTGTTTCTTGGCACAGTGATGTTCATGGTCACATGAGTGTGCATTCTCTACTGTTTATTGTGTAAAATGATTTTGTCTTGTGATGTTTTACAGATATATTTCAATGAAATACCTGATGAAATCATTGAGAAGCTGGTATGCATTGTTTCTTGCAATTTGTTTTTTTTTGTGGATGTTTCTTATACAGACAGTGCTTCAGCGCGGAGCTATCTTCTGTTGCTGAGTAGCTAATCTGCCTTTAATCCTTATTCATTGTGTTTAGGTTGACGAGGGAATTACTCTCAATGTTGCTGGTGGGCTGATAATAGAGCATCCTTCAATACTGCCATTTGTCAAAGAAGTGGTTGGTTGACTCCTCTTTCATACTTAGGAATATCAGTGCATCTTAATAATAGCTATAGATTGGTGGACATGCTGGGTTGGTCTTGGGGGACAAGGACAAGGACAAGTCAGACTCATGTCCCTGTCTAGTTTAGTTTATAGATATTGCCATCGTATATCTGGTCTGGTCTATTAGTTACGTTTAGCTGTTCTTCAGTATGAAGTGGCAGCATTCCATTATTCAATGTTCACCACTTAGAACTATTCATTTATTGTCACGAAAAGAGAATCTGTAATTCACTTATGTTTCGCTGGTTAGAGATTTGTGTTTGGACTTGACCAAAAGCTAGAAAACCGATTTAGAAATCTGTAGACCATATCTAGTTTTGTTTAGAATTTCCTTACTGCTCAAACTAAAGCAAAACTACAACAATGACAACGACCAATGGTTTTCCCACTAGCTGGGATTGACTGCACGGATGAATTTGCATGCTGATTATCCTCAAATCTTGGTGAAAACTTCCATGTTTACCTAAATTAGCAGTTTAAGTTAATTGGTATATGTATACTACTACTGATGGCATGCGGAAGTCTAATGCTGGTGATGTGGCTAGCTGATTTCCTGTTGGGACACGATTGCTGGCATTTTACTTTCTAGTTCCTATCGACCGTAAATGAATCCTAAATGATTGTATATTTGCAGGTGGGAACAACCGACAGTGTGATGGGACTCCCCAAAAGTCTGACCGAAAAACTGTTGAAGGAGGCTCTGTAGCTTACTTTTCCTACCCTTCCACCTTGTAAGATTGTCAGGGGCTAAGTAATAGCTTAAACTGTGAATCTTAACCTTTAATCGTAACATTTTCTCTAAACTCAGTTCTGTCTTTTCTGGTGTTAGTTATGTGTAAGCTGGGATGTACGGTGTGGCAGCTATGTCTGAACTTTTATTGGGTATTCTGATCCAAGTTAATCGATTGGCCCATCTTTTATCAGCAACATGTCTGTATGATGACTATGCATTGTTTCCTTAGAATAATAATCGCATTTTGACGTTGAATTTATTCAGATTCTAATACATAGTGAAAACATGGTGTCCCGGGTTGTTGAAAATTTCATTCTGAAATTAAGGGTGACGTCTGCTGTAATATTTTTCTTCATGGACACTTTTGGCTGCGAAGTTGTTAGTGGCTTATCTTATGTCATTTACTGTGAAAATGCAAAGCATGATTTAATTATAGAAAATTCAAGAATAACTTATGTATTTAAAGATCCACTGACGGCATGTAAATAACCCAAATCTTTGATTTTGGGTTCTGTATATTAATCACGATCCCTTTTTAATCATTTTACATTGTTTCTTTATGCATTTGAATTATGAAGGTATTGCCAACATTGCCGCCAGTTGTTGGCTTTCCCCTGGACTGACTTGTAAAGCATGGCTTGTTCGTTGTCAGGAATCCTCCGTAATTTAATGAGGTGACCTGTATTTTATTTCCTGCACTTGTAAAATATCCTTGCTTTTTAGTCAGTAATTTATTTTCAGTCCTTATCAAATTAAAATATGTTTTTATGACATTTATTACTCTCACATCATTTAGGAAATTGAGACTAAAGACACTTTAAATATTGTCTTCATTCCATTTTTGAAAATATCTTTTAACGACAAAATTGTGACAGAGTATAAACTTTAAAATTGACAATATCTCGAATGAGGAGTAATTGATCTTAACTATATCACTTGACATATTTGAGATTGAAATATTGACGTTCACTGTGGGTTGATAACGAGGTTCTAAGACAAATCATCGGTCTCTTAGTCCTCCACTGGAGATGAACAATCATTCTCCTTAGATTTCAACTTAAGAGAACTTATGTTCCTACTACATCCAATAATTTTCACGATAACAAGGTTCTAACACAAACCATGAGTCTCTTATGCTATCTATAAACCATGAGTCTCTTATGCTATCTATTGGGGATGAACAATCATTTCTCTTATACCTTGACTAGGATCTTATGTTCCTACCACGTCTAATAGTCTCACATCGTTTAGGAGTCGAGGCCAAAGATAATTTACATACTCTTTTCATCCTTTGAGACGTCTTTTAAGGACAAAATCCTGATAGAGCACATGTTTCAAAGTAGACAATTAAATGACAAGTGATTGACTCTAACGATATTACTTGGCAAACTTGAGATCCTAACATTGACGTCCATCGTGAATCAGGTAAGGTGTCACATTATTGATATTATTTCATTAATTATCATATATACAACACTAGATCTTGATAAGAACATTTGGTATCCACCGTAGGCCCTAGTAAAACTTTGTCCCGAACTTGCTTTTTTATGGTCACCACCCATAGCTAAGCCCAATTATCTCACGAAATGGAGTCTAACCCAGTGGCAGCCCTTCAAAATCAAATGTAGGCGCTAATCTAGCAAAATAAGGAGCAACACAAATGCTACGACTTTGAGCTTGAAGCCTTACTCGCTCAACATTAGGTGGACTTCTAAGTGCTGAACTAGAAGCTAATCGGCCTGGAAAATGGGAAGTCCCCTCCACATCCTTGATAAAGGACCCTTCTATTGACACTCGTTGACTAGTAGGGAGGTCCCACAATGAGGGCATTACGGAAAAGGTTGGACCTTTACACATAAGGAAAACCTTTAAGAGGAAGGCTCATGTAGCCACCATCTCAGCGGGATTCTCGTGAAAGTCGTGCCCAGTCAACTTGGCACATATCCTCAAAGAGATTGAAGTAAGTAAACCTGATACAAAATTGGAGAGACTTGCAGTCGATCCTACTAATCAAAGCAAAATAACGATAAACGAAGGCATCGCAGCCCTTGCCAAGATGGGGAGTCAAGGAAGTCTCAAAATTCTACTGGACATCCCAATTGGTGGGTAAATCGGGAAAAATGTCAGACTTCCTAGGTACACCCTCAAAATATATAAGATAAGATCAACTTCAAATGGCCACCTAACGTTAAGAATTTTCATCTTTTCACAACAGATGTAGCCTGGGCCAACATCCTAAAGGGGATTCTCATTAATATCTGCAAGTACCATGGAACAATAGACCTGACCTCCCATTTGAAAGCTTATTTGATCTAGGTTAGTAATCACACTCAGGATAAAAGTGTTTTTTGTAAGTTGTTACCTACCACCTTGGACGAATCAACTTTAGACTGATATTATATGTTGTCCCCATACTCGGTGGACTCTATTGACATGTTAATTGCCATGTTTAAAGCTCTTGTGAATGGCAAAATGGTGCCTACCACATTGATTGCCTGGAATACATAGAGTAAGGGGAAAACAAGACCCTCAAACACTTCATAGAAAGGTTCATCGTTGGAACAACCACGATTCTGGACCTTACTCTATCAGTGATCATGCATTCCTTGATATGTGTTCTCGAATCCGAACCTTTCTTTGATTCCCTATTCACAGAAAAGCCAAATAACATATAGATAACTTGAGGGAAAGAGCTGCCAAACACATGATACATTTAATGCGACAAGATGCTTTGCAGAGCGACACAATCATCACAAGGTTTCAAAAGAAACTTTTCATTCATGCCTTGTAGTTACCTATAAAGTTATTAATAGTCTGCCTAAGCCGACAACACAAAACTAAGTCTTCATAAGTTGACAACACATAACGAAGTCTTCATAAGTTGGCAACACAAAACCAAGCTTGCCTAGGTCGACAATGACAACACAGAGAAAAGTCTACCAAAACTGACAACATAGAACAAAGTCTGCTTATGTTGATAACATATAACAAAACTTACCTAAGTTGGAAACACTAAGCTTGATAAGTAGCATCAAATCCTGCTCAAGTCAATAATTCAAAGTGCACAAAATAACGTCCATGGTCAAAGACAACCTCTTACAACTTGACTTAATGACCAACCTACTTACAAAACCTTAAAAGTCGGCCACAACTCGACTAGAGGGTCAGTCATAATCACAACAACACCTTTCACACGATAATTAAACTTTCAAAACTAGAAAGACTTATATACATATTTAGTCCAATAAATTTGTTGAATAATGCAACTCAACTAGGCTTAATATACTTCATTAACCTAACATGATTAAAAAATATTTTAAATATATTTATTTGTGTAAATATTTATATATTAATTGTATATAACTAATCTCAATAATCTGAATTACACCAACAAATATATATCATGATATATTCAGTATAACTATTATTAGGTCGTGTATGTATAAAATAATTATGTTACTATTATTGTTTATATAATATTGTATTCAATTGTGCACATGTTTAATTTTGTAATTATGTATCTATTGAATCCTAATATTATATTTGTGATAGTCCTTGTTAGTTGTGATTTAATCAATATAAATAGGCACATACAAAGTTGACGGCTTATTAAAATGATTTAAAAATAGAAAAATAAATAGAATATTAGAAATTGAAGGGACAAAACTTATAACAATTAGTTTAATTAATTTCTCATAAATGTTTCGAGTAGTTCAGAAAAACCTAGCCTGTGAAGAGTTTTATGAACCTAAACGAATGTGCAAATACCATTTTTCAGTAAAAATAGATATCCCCAAAAAAGGTGTGGTGCATGCATTAATCAGATAATACTTATTGAAAATGACATGAATGACGTAACGTCGATAACTTGCCATCCAATGGATTGAAAAAATCAATTTGTCCTTTGAATCAAGAATTTAATTTTTCTCGTTTGGCCATTTGATTTGAATCACCCATTTCTGCTGGTCAGGGTTTAACGCCCTCCCATCATCCCATCCAATGCTTTCAATTTCAAAATTTATTTCTACGCTCTTCAATTTTCTTACACCCTCTAATACTTAAAAAAATATTATCCTTTTATATTCGATTCATCTCTATCTATTTCTTATTTTTTTTAAAATGTCATATCATTGATTTTTGTGAGTTTGTATTGGAAAGTGAAGTGTTTTTTTATCATCGCCTTTCTTTAATAATAAAAATCAGGGTTGGCTCAGTGGAATTATATGACATAATAATCAGGTTGTCTCTGACTCGGTCATTAATTGTCATACACATTTTTTGACCACTGATTTAAATATATAGGGTTGGCTCAGTTGAGTTCCTATGACATACTAATCATTTTGCCTCTGACTTATCATTAATTAGCCTACATATTATTTACCTCTGATTTCATTATTTGTGGTGAGAAAAAGAAGAACGGAAAAGTAAAAAAAAAACTTGAATGTTTAGTTAATTAGTATAGTAAAATTAGAAATAGAGTGAAAAAATGTTTTAGTGGTTATGTAAATTAATTTGATAAAATGTAAAGTATATGGACAAGTTAACTGTAGTATCCCTGTCATTGACATACAAAATTTGAAACTTGCTTTGTATTAACCTATTAAATTGATTGTCATTGCACAATTCTGGTAATAAACTAATTTAGAATATAATGCTATTTTTGCATGTTAAGTTTAATAGATGCTGATTGCACATAATTACTTAAATTTATAAAAATTAGGTCACAGGAAAACAACTTATTTGATTATTCAATTCAAATAATTGATCAAAGTGAATTACTTGAAGGGTTAAAATGAGGAGTTTAGTTTCTTAGCAAAAGCATGTGTTTTTCCACATGTTAATGCCCGCTACCAACCAGTCTCTAAGCCAACATTTCTGCATTTTCTGAAATTGTATCACTAATCAATAGTAATGAGTGTTAAAAACGTGTCTCTGACATATTTTTGTTCTTTTTACACAAATAACATCCATCTTCCATAGGAGAAAATTATATTAAGAAGGAACCAATCATCATGGAGCGTAAATTTTTTACTCAAAATATAATATGAATTTGCCACCATTAATAAAGTTAAAATATAATTTAAAAAACAAAATAATAATAGTAAAAAATAAAAAATAACAGTGAGGTTTGTTTAACGAGTTGTCTAAATTAATGAACGTTATAATATTGAGATTGAAATATGAAGCGAATAGACGGGACATAGAATAATAATGTATGAAAGTTTTGTCTTTTATTTAAAGGTGTGAGAAAGAAGAGATGAATTGCGTTCAGCAGCAGCAGAGGTGCACATTGGTAGCTCTCTCCTTGTGTTGAGTCCCAGTCCCAGGTGTTGGTGCTCAGTGTACGGAACACTGAAATAACCGTTTTCCCAACACTCTAAACTCCGAACCTTCCCAACGCATAACATTACAACGTAACCCTCTTTCGACTCACCACACTATCCATATATATAACAAACAACACAAACCAACGTTCCTTCATTTCTTCGTCTCTTCATTTCTTCATTACTTCATTCACTCACACCGCATCCACATTCACATTCCGATGACCACCGGAGGAGGAGAAGGAGGAGGAGCTGGCGCCGGCGACTCCGCAGTGGGAGTTCAGATCCAGCAGCAGAGCCGAATGGCGCTCCCAGATTTCCTTCAGAGCGTGAATCTCAAGTACGTGAAATTAGGTTACCACTACTTGATCTCCAACCTCTTAACCCTATTTCTAGTTCCTTTGATCCTCATCACGCTAATCCAGGTCTCCCAGACCACCGACCTCCACCACCTCTGGCTCCACCTCCAGTACAACCTCCTCACCATCCTTACCTGCTCCGGCGTCCTCGTCTTCGGCCTCACGCTTTACGCCGTCACGCGCCCACGCGCTGTCTATCTTGTAGACTCTGCCTGCTTCCGCCCCGCCGACCACCTCAAAGCGCCCTTCCGGAGTTTCATGGACCACTCCCGCCTCACGGGAGACTTCGAGGAGTCGTCCCTGGATTTCCAGCGCAAGATCCTGGAACGCTCTGGGCTCGGGGAGGAGACCTACGTCCCCGAGGCCATGCACTCTATTCCGCCGCAGCCGTCGATGGCTGCGGCCAGAGCGGAGGCGGAACAAGTCATGTTTGGTGCCTTGGATAATCTCTTCCAAAACACCAGCCTTAAGCCTAAGGATATTGGTATTCTTATTGTGAATTGTAGCTTGTTTAACCCTACGCCCTCGCTCTCGGCGATGATTGTTAATAAGTACAAATTGAGAGGGAACATTAGGAGCTTTAATTTGGGAGGGATGGGGTGCAGTGCTGGGGTTATTGCGGTTGATCTTGCAAAGGACCTTTTGCAGATTCATAGGAACACTTATGCGGTGGTTGTTAGCACTGAGAACATTACTCAGAATTGGTACTTTGGGAACAAGAAGTCCATGCTCATCCCCAATTGCCTCTTCCGGGTGGGCTGCTCCGCACTGCTGCTGTCGAACAAGCTGGCCGATCGGAGGCGGGCGAAGTACCGGCTTGTCCATGTTGTGAGAACTCATCGCGGTGCCGATGACAAGGCGTTCCGGTGTGTTTACCAGGAGCAGGATGATGCTGGCAAGACTGGAGTTTCTTTGTCAAAGGATTTGATGGCAATTGCTGGTGGAGCATTGAAAACCAACATCACCACACTCGGTCCTTTGGTGCTACCAATTAGTGAGCAGCTTCTGTTTTTTGTGACTTTGCTGATGAAGAAGTTATTCAAGGCTGATGTGAAGCCTTACATACCGGATTTCAAGCTTGCTTTTGATCACTTTTGCATACATGCTGGAGGCAGGGCTGTGATTGATGAGCTGGAGAAGAACCTGCAGCTGCGTCCTGAGCATGTGGAGGCTTCTAGGATGACCCTGCACCGATTTGGGAACACTTCCTCTAGCTCCATTTGGTATGAGTTGGCTTACATTGAAGCCAAAGGGAGGGTGAGGAAGGGCAACAGGGTTTGGCAAATTGCATTTGGAAGTGGTTTCAAATGTAACAGTGCTGTTTGGCAGGCATTGAGAAATATTAAGCCTTCTCCTAATGGACCATGGGAAGATTGCATCGATAAGTATCCTGTGGAAATTGTCACATAGTTCAGTTCAGTTACATACTCTGGTTGTTACAATTGAATTCAGGGTACCCTTCATTAGTTTCCAGATCCACTGTCTATCTATGTTGTAGATTTCATAGTGTATTTCACTGCCTCTTTTGTGTTTGATGATTGTGGATTTTCCATTTGGTCAAATTCATGTATCTGGAGTAATTATTATATGGGAATACCTGAATTTTTTTATTCCTGTTGATGCTCTTTATATCTAAAGAAATATATACATACACACGTGTATATATATATATATATATATATATATATATATGTATGTATGTATGTATGTATATATGTATGTTTGTAGGTATGTATATATTCTTTTCTTAAATTTCTTAGCCTTCAAACGTCGTGGTTCTCGCTGGATCATTTCTGCAAGTGCATGATAATCTTGTAAAAGATGTCTCGTACCTGGTTTCTTGAAGGGTTTTCCAATCCTAAAAATGTGCAGCAATGCTGGTAATTTCTTGTTCAGTTCTTTAGAATTTTCTTGCATTCAATATTGCACTTTCATCTGCAATTTTCTGAAACATTTTGGCCAAATCAGTTTGTCTTTGCCACACAGATTTAAGTGCTTAAATATCATATTAACATCAAAGTAGCAGTATAGTTATATGTTACATAAGCCTCCATTATATAAGAGTATTTTTTGTAAACTGAACAAAATGCTTGATCTTTGATCAATTTCTTTGATGAAGTACACAATTTCTTTTGAAAGTTGGTCTCTATCTATATAGTTTATTCAAACTTTCAATTAATTTTCAGCAGCCAAGTGGAGCATGCACTGCCCCAAAAACTATAGGAACTAGCATTTTGGCATACCAATGGAATATTGAGTGAAAAGAAGCATAGTCATTGGAAATGAGGATGAGATTTACGTTGTGAGAAGGACGTGGTGATCCTCGTTTGAGGGTACGTTGCATGTCCTTTAAAAGAAGTTGCAACTCGTATTTCTAGTTCTCGTCTTTGACTACGCATTAAGCAACTGTGACGTACATTTCACGTGAACTCTAGCTGAAAGCAATGTAAACACACATCCCAATCACATTTAACTATTGTAGCGTCTTCTTTCTTTTTCGATCCTGTTGATTGTTGAAACAATTGTATACCAAACCCATGCTCAAAGCCCATTTGTTTTATTTTTTACTTGCTGAACCCATAAATGAAGGACATACACGTTGTGATTGTACTTGCCACAATCATCAATAAAAAAATATATTGAAACATACTTCAAAATAATTTCTTTAAACATATTGTCAAAGTTTGTTGAGAACACAGCTTGTGAATTTGATGGCTCTCATTCTTTTTTTAACAAGTTTCATTGGTGATTTTTGTATTTTTTTAATAAGTTTTATTTATTTCTAATAAATTGTATCCATTACAAAAGAAATATTGATTGCTTGATCAGTCATTGAGCATCAAGAGTAGTATTGTATGTGCTAGAGTGTGAAGGCAACATGGAGCAATGAAAAAGGAAAGTAAGATTCACTACAGTAGAAAGGAGGTTTACTACGTAATAGAAGCCTTTCTGTTATTTATCATTTATAAAACAATCACAAATTTATACATTCTTCCTATTTCTTTTCTATTATAGCTGTCTCTGTCCTACAAAAGAGAGTGTACGTTTCTATTTCTCTCCCATTCCTTTCCTTTCTTGCTATCTATCTTACCAAATTGTACGTGTAGAATTTCATTCTCTTCCTTTCTTGCTATCTCCATCCTACCAAATTGTACGTGTAGAATAGCATGGGTTGGTGGTCCATCAGCATTTTCCTTTTTCACTCGTCACAACCACCCAAAAATCACAACCCAAAACTAGTCATGACACAAGAAAGTACTGAAAAGATTCTTTTTTGCATTATTTATATTTATATATATGATACATGTATGTATATATACATGATATATGTATGTATGCATGAATTACATGGAAATCCATGTAAATACTACAATTAACAATTTCCCTGCTTATAATCTGTCAGGTTTTGAGCTTCACCAGAACTGTGGCTAACTAGTGTCTGCAGCTCCATTTTTAAAAACAATAATCAATTCCTTTGGCAATCTGTGATCTTGGTAGATGAAAATAATTGAACTGAAACTGCTAATAAGTTGACATTTATAATGAATAGCAACACAATTGCAAAGGGGCCATAAATAGTTATACTAATTTGGCTTACATTTTCCACAAACCAAAAGAACATAATGAATAATTAATAAGGAACAATTACAGGGTGCATACAGGATGGACTAGTCTAATTGAATGTCTAAGGAAGGAGCCAATTCACACAAAAACCTCCAAGAACTTGCGAGAGGATTCCCAATTTCAAGGGATGGAATCAAATGAATAACACGATAATGTCAAATCCCTTGAAATGAGAAACTCTGAAATCAACTTGTGAAGAAGGGGAAAGAAAACTGCTAGAGGAGAAACTTCATCTGAAAGACATTTGGATTTCTTCAATGGATCTTCCCTTGGTCTCAGGGACCCAAATGGTAACAAATCCTACAGTGAAGGCACATACTAATGCATATATGGTGAAGGTACCTGAGAAGAACAAAGGTGGCTTCAGGTTAACAAATGACAAATTTTCAGAGGAAAATATAGGCAATGCATACAAACCTCCAGAACTCCAATCCAAGAGCATATTAGCTGTTAGTGTAACCAGCCAAGAAATTAACCAATTGGCAAGTGTTGCAACACTCCCCGCTAAGCCTTTGATGTTTAATGGAAGAATCTGTGATATGATTTATTGAACAAATTAACTTTGACAGTGACTTCAAATGCAACCAGTAAAGCACACTACTAATTTTATTTCAACAATTTATGTTACAAGCAAAAGCAATCATGCAATTCTCCATTTCAGAAGTATAATGCTGATCGTTCATAGTTGCAGCATATTCCTTTAGTTATGAAATAAAAGCCTAAAATGTAAAACGACAGAAACGTACCTCAGAAATTATAATCCATGGCATAGCTCCCATTCCCAGAGAGAATGCAATAACCATGGCCTGAAAGAATTGGAAATTTAAAACTCAACAGTCAGATAACAAACAAGCAATCAAAAACATTATTTGAATAATGAATTTACATGTATTCACATACCATAACTCCAACCACTGACAAGGTGCTCAACATCCCATACAAGGAAGAAGTTTCTGATACAATATCCTGGGAGAAAATTTCAGAAAATATATAAATAACAGGTGGCAAATTTCAGACACGTACATACTTTTAATAAAACAGTTCATGATGTGTAGCTAGCAGCAAAATAAAATATTATTACCTTTACATAGAATGAGATTGCAACAAGCAAGAGACTAAAAGTCATTCCAGTTGCAGAGACCTGCAATGCAATGGAAAATTTGACCATTTTTATTCTAATCCTCCAAACAGATAGTCACATTAAACAAACATGATAGAAAAGTTTAGACCCACAATAAGTAGAAGACGACGGCCAGATTTGTCGGCCAACCACAAAGTTAAACTGGTGGCAAGAACCTGGGTGACATTTAAATATTTATCAGGTAATGAATTGAGAATAGTGGACAGGAAAAAGGATATTAAAAATTTCATTTCAGCTGAACCTGAACAGCACCAACTCCTAATGTTGCTGAATCACTTGAACTAATTCCTGTTTAATGTGTGTTGAAATGATGAGAATAAAGGATAACTGCGTATGTAATAGCATGAGAATATTCCAAGAAATAATCAGGAGAAATAAGTTTTTGTCATAACCCCATTCCATAAAAGAAAGTTCTTATATTAAGGTGATTATTCATTGTCATACAATTGACCAACTGTAGGCTTCATTAAATATTTTTCAAAAATTTGAATTCATCACTTCAATGATTTTAGTTCATGGGTTTGGACAGAAAGTAGTGTTATTGAAAGTCATACAAACATGAGATATAAACTTATATTACTCCTGATACAGTACTTCAGACTATTATAAGAAATCAGCATAGCATACCAGCACTTCGAAAGATGGTACTGGAATAAAAAAGAACACCATTAATTCCAGAAAGCTGTTGCAACATAAGTAGTCCAATGCCAATCTGCAAGATTAGTTAGACTCTAATGGTCAATGTTAATTTGTTATGCAACCCAACTCCATAAGGAAGATAGATTTTTGAAATACCATTAAAGGCAGCCAATATCTTCTTTGTTTGAGATCTGCAAATCGAATTGTTGTTCTTCTGTTGCTTGAAGCAACAGCCCTCTGAATAACATGACTCCACACAAATTGTCAATTTTAGGATACATTAAATGGCAATAAAAATATAGGAAATATGAGGGTCATACATTGGAATAAAACTGGTGAATGCTTATTACCTTAATTTCATTCACTTCAGCAGAAATATCAGTGTCAAAGCCTCGGAGTACTTGCAAGGAAGTTTCAAATTCTTCTGTCATTCCCATTTTTGCCTATGTTCAGTAAAGCAACCACACTTTGAATAAACTATCAACACAAATTTGATTACTATCAAGGCAAATTTGATGACTAGGGGAAGACCAAATGCATGAATTAAACTAAATTATTATAAAACTAAACTAATTTTTAAAAGTGATTAAAGCGAACTGAACTAAATTGTATACTGGTTTTAGACGAACTGAATTGAACTGTATCGTAGTTTGAGTGAACCAATGAAATTTAACTACTCTAAATTGTTTTCTATTTGCTTGAGTTGCCTGTTATTACCAATGGACTTCATCCTATTTTAAATTAGATTTATTCATCTCATAAGTTATAGTTCAAATAGTCCTATTTGGGAGCAATTCAATTTTTGAAAGCCAAATTTATATGACAATTCAATACAGTTTTTTTAAACAGTTCAGTTCTTTCATACACTTTGATTCAATTCAGTGTTAATTTAGTTCAATTCAAATATTGTTTTAACAGCCGTATTGATGACACTTATGAATACTGATTCGCAACACTTACCAGCCATCTAGGAGATTCAGGAATGAAAAATAGGCCAGGTATCAATATTGTACATGGTAAAATTCCTGCAAGAGTAAGAACATAGAGGAGTAATTTATGCTTAAATAATGTCTTTCTTTAGTTAATCTGAAACAGTGAATGGGGTTAAACCTTCTCAACACTCCAAGCTTAGAATAAATATATAAGACATGTTCTGATTGTGATATAATCAAACCTGAATTGAATGATCTTAGAATTTGGGATCAAGATGTAATTCAACTTCACAAAACTGTCTTCTAAGATGAGAATTACTCAAACTTTATCATAAGGACTACATTGATCATATCTCTAGTCAATTTAGGGATCTCAAACACGAATTTAGATTCTCTGTTGTATTTTTGGTGTTTGTCTATCTACTATGCCTTCAAAATATACTGATTGAACTTATTTTGATGTTTTAAAACCTATTAAAAAGAATTATAATATACCAACATCAGTGTATTTTTAATACTCAGCAGAGACATTACCAAAAAGCCCAGTTGAGAATCTGGACGCCTAAACACTCCCCTCATACACAGCATGGGCAAATGCATATGCATAAGCCCAGTACCAAAACCCATTCAAGCCTAGTAATAGACATCTAGAGCATAGAAAAACATGGGCCCAATAATAGTCATAGGATACAATCTGAATCCAACTTAAAATTTGAGTTAAGGATCACATTCATCTTCACAAAGTCTCCAAATTTAGTTATTTTATGACATCTGATAACAAGAACCATAAATTCATTCGAAGACAGAGGGTAATTTCCCACTTAGCCAAGTCTCAGAGGTTATTACCTAAAATTGCAAGGATTCTCCATTCAACAAAAATCCCCAGCAGATACGCCACCATAATTCCAAGGGTGACAGAGAGCTACGCAGAAAAGAAACAATAAGGATCACTAATCTAAGAAATGTTAACTATTTGTCATTATATCACATCAGCCAACCTGGTGAACTGCAACCAAACCACCCCTCAAGTTTGGCGGTGATATCTCAGCTATATACACCGGCACCTGTGAATTTGAAGTTTGAACACTTAATAATTGTGCCATACATAACTTAATCCCACATTGGCATAATGAAAAACATTTTATAATTACCGTGTAAGATATTATCCCTACTCCAAACCCTTCCAACAATCTTCCCATATAAAGAAAAGAGGAATCCTGAAAAATGAAGAACATGTCAACAAGGCAGGCTCAAGTTCAAGCTCAAGACCAATTTATTTACTGAACAATTGCGTGTTTGGATTCACATTGAAACATAACTAATGTGATTCTAGGTAAATAAAATATTACAATGATTCAAGCTTACATTTGCAAAAGAGATAGCGAGCCAACCAATAATATTCGGAATGGATGCAATCATCAAAGACTGCAATTACAGACAAGAAACTGAAATTGAAGCAAAAGCTCACACTTTTACACAAGAAAAAGGAGAAAGTAAATAAAAGGGTACCCCTTTACGCCCTATATACTCCGCAATCTGACCACTAGCTATTGCTCCAACCATGGCACCGACATTGGACAAAGAACCAAACAAAGAAAACTGCCCAACGAACACAAAGTGAAGTTGTGAAACACAAAAATAAGGAACCATGATCAAACAATTCAACACTTGATCATTCTCAAATTCCCATTCACGAATACCTCGGAGACCGAGAGGCCTAGATCAGTGATTATAGCAGCTTGGGTAGGTGAGGTATAACCTGCCTGTCAGAAAATGATCAAGATCATGTTTTGTGAGTTACCCTTTTGTTTATGCCATTGGTTTTGCAAGAAAAATAGATTCTTACAGTGAAACCAAACTGAAGAGGACCCAAAGCAACGATCAGAACACAAGCAATGACTGAGATGGAGGAATCACGAATGGCCTGTGTGGAACCAAACACACTGGATTGTCTCCCACTCATACGATACCAACTTCCTGTGTGAAGAAATGGCTTCTTCAGATCCCTTCCCTCTTCATTTTCCTCTCTCAAACTCATCTTTTCTTTCTGTCTCTTTTTCTGTTTCTGCTGTTACTTCTTAAAGGTCAAACTCTTTCTTCTATCCAACACACACCTGCATAAGATGAAAATTAGATATCAGAAACAAACACAATGTTTTTTAAACGTGCTTTTTTAGAATACTTCTAATTTTCATCTTTTGTATTTTCAGATATACTAATTTATTTTTTTTATTTAAGATTTTATATTTAAAATTATAAGAAATTTTAATTTTTAATTTATATTATTTTACTTTTATTTAACGTCATTATTTACTTAATGGTTATCCATTTTGTAGATTTTTCAACACCTTATATGGAAACACGTCATGTCCATACATATCTCAAAAATAGTCAAAAGTATAAGAGATTATTATGCAATCCTTTTATTAATTAATGCATACTTTACAAAGGTTTTGCCTTAAAGATGCATTTGCATAAAATTTTATGTACCCTAACTTCATATTAATGATTAAAATATTCGTTAATTGTTACTTCATCAACATGTTACACATATTGTTTTATTTATTATTATACAATTTTCAATATTATCTTTACTTCTTTTTACAATACAATTAAGATACTTAATAAATTTTACCCTTTATAATGATTCTCACCCTAAATAGGATAATTGGTTATTATATGCTTTTTGAGGTTTGCAATATTAATGACAGTTTTAAGAGCAAAAAAAAGGAGAGTTTTTAGTCCTTTTTATTCATTTTTTGAAACTTGATTTTACTCTCTATATTTTGAATTCGATAAATTAGTTTCTAAAATAAAAAAATATATTAATTATCTCTCTTCTAAGAGGAAAAAAAAATACTTAATGCTGAATTTCGTTGTAAAAGAAACGGATTAGTTTTATATGTTTTCAAAACAATTAGACATAATTCATGAATTAAAAAAGGGACTAAATAAAATTTAACCAAAATATAAATATTAAAAATATTTTTTTTTTCCAAATAAAAAATATCCCGACAAAATGTTAAAGAATAGAAGACTAAATTAGTTTTTTTTTTATATATAAGTTGTTTGGTTTAATCACTTTTTGATCAAAAAATTAATTTTTAGCCATTAAAATCAAATCAATAAAAGCAAAAGAAAAATATAGATCCAGTCTTCAAAATTAAAGAAAAAAAAATTAATAAAATAAAGGATTCAAGTCTAATTTTAACTAAATTAATTGCATTCAAGATTTTGAGGATATAGAAATTTAATTGAAAATTTAAATGTTCACTTTTATTTTTCTCATAAGAGGCACCATGACCAAGCTAATTATGATAATAAATCATTTTCATTTATTTGGCCAAACTTTTCAACTGCAAGACTCAATTATTTTGGCTGCTGTTCAATATTTTGGTGGGTTTCAGAAAGAGACAAAGTTCTCATCAAACACAAAGTTAGACAGACAATTATGTTGTTTTCAGTGAAGAATATATTAATCTCCAAGAAATATAGAGTTTGAAAATTTGTTATAAAAAAAACATAAACAATACAATTTTATTTACTGCAAAAGTTATTTAATGACAATTAAAGAGAACCGTACCTTATAATCATTAATTATAATAATTAATGCATACCTGACTATTTTTTTTTGTCATGTGATGTTATTGTGGTAGGTATATCTAATATGAATTATCTTCATAAAACTCTCCAAATGCAATTTTCTTTTCCCTTTATAAAGAGATATATAATAAAGTTTATTTTTTTCAGCTATTAATTACTTTTAATGAAATCTCTTAAATACTTGAAAGTAGAAAAATCAAATAAGTTTCAATTGAGCTGACTTAACTTAAAAAAGAAATTAAACACTGACCAATTGAGTAAAAATAAACTCAATTCATTTAATTTGGTTAAATGAGTTCAAATTAAGTTAGTGGTATTTATCTTCTATTTAAATTATTAAATTTATTAGAATAATTTTGCTTATTTAAATTCAAATTCAATACAGCTTCAGCATCTTTATAATGTTTTTTTATTCGAAATGAAACTGAAAACTAATAACTGGTAGATGAAATAAAACAAGAAATAATATGCATAATTAATTCAGTTAATCTAGATAGAGAGTTAGATTACAAAATTTTTAAATCGGGATAAAAAAAATCTCATTCTATATTTTACCAACTTATATGAGCCAAATTTACTTATTTTTCATATCTATTTAAAAGATACAAGTTCAATTTCATATTTATTTATTTCAACAACTTCTTAATACCAAAAGTATTACTATATAACTCATTATTTATTACAATCTATATCATATTAATTTTAAATATATATTCTTTTCATAATTTTCATTAATTTAAACACTTAAAGTCAACTAATTACGTATATGTTTTGATATTTTATTATAAATAATATCACATCAACCTCATGCAATCTCATCTTTAATTGGTATTAAGTTGGATTAGCTTAGAGAATTGAACATGTGATCTACACTCCTATATTTTTTAATACCCTAAGTTTTCCATGTGTTGCTATTGTTTATATGAGAAAAACCATGGTTTTCGCTTTGTTTCTATTATTATATATTATCTAGATTTGTCACTTGTTATGGTTGGAATATGTTTATTGTTAAGTCATTGGCAAAACCAATAACATTATCATTAATTAAGATTTCCAACCATAAAAATAGTACATCTTATTATAAAAAATAGAGTACTTATTATATAAAATTTGTGTTGTGTAAAAGAAGTTATAAGGGAAAGAGACACTATTATTCTCTATATCTTCTGAGAAAATAAAAATAATAGTAGTGGTTACATAAAAAATAAAAATAGATGGTTTATATATAGTATTAGGAAGACTAAATCGAAAAAGGAGAAAATTAGGAGATAAAAATAATAATTCTACTATTAGACAAATTGATTTGATTATATATATGTTTTATATAATAGAGTGAGACAAAAAGAGAATTGTTAGGTATATACATAACTTTCTAGAAATAAGTTATAAATAAAATATCTAAAATAAACTTAACAATTCTTCTCCTTGAACTAAATTATATCATATATTCAGTTGCGAAGCTCTTTAGTATTACAGGGAGCTGTGGCCCCAATTTTTTTTCAATATATTTAAATTAATATATAAAATAATAATTTATTTTAATTTTAGTATATTTTGTATATATATATATATTTAATTTTTTTTTGTATATATATGTTTTGACACCCCGAAGGTCTGTCACTGCATATATTTATCTCTTTTAATAAATATGAGATTCTAACAAATAAACTCTTTTTTAGTGGACAGATAATACTAAATGTTTATTTGAAATCAACATAATGAACAATAACTTCAAAATCTCGTCCCAAAGTTTCAAAATTTGTTGTTCACTTCAAATACATAAACACATCTTTTGTTCTTACAAGTGAAACAAGTAGAATTTTACATATACTTTTAACCATTCTTAATTCTTTTTACTTGTGCTTTTTAATTGAACAAATAACAAACGAAGCAGGTTTTTTTCTTCTTCTAATTCACATAACAACAATGGTATAAACTTTGTACGAGAATGAATGTTTTTTTATTCTAAAGACTTGAGTGTTGTAATTAAGGTTTCACCTTTAAAAAGAAAAAAGAAAAATCTAATATAAAAATTGTGGATGAATTTAATTAGATTATGATTAAGGAGATTTATTGGAAGTATAGAATACAATAAAATATTAGTCCAACTTAAATAAAAGATTGAAATTTCCTCCAACTCAATAAATTTGAGTATTAGGTTTAACTCTATTGTCATCGAGTGTATAACTTACTTGAATTCCAACATATTGAAATACAATTTTAATAAATTCAAAACTATTCATTCCATAAAAAAACAATCAAACTTTATCTTCATGTACATCAATGTATTGGTCAGAAAAAAATGAAATGATTAGTGTACATCCTCATCACAAATCTTAAATGCAATACTTTTTATGTTAACAGGCACCAGATTGTGATCATTCTGTACATTTTGTATTTTGTGCTAACATTTATTTCCTCCCTCACATTGTCTTTGGGAATGATTCTTCTTCATTCTTTGATGACAAAGTTTGTGTAAATTAAGCCAATAATCAATTGACATATTACAATTAAGGCAATAATTAACTGGCATTATTTTGCAAAAGCATAATTATATAATACAGAGTATTTACTTAATACTAATATTGACTTATCCTACAAGTATTTGGTGAAACCAATTCTGTATGATATCTCATTCTGCAGAGGGCGATTGTGCTTGGGGTGCCTCTGATGGTTCCTCTGATAGTTCCATTGTTACTTCCTCTATTAATATTTGCTCTGTTGGTGCCTCTGCTGGTGCGTCTGCTGGTGCCTCTGATGTGAATCTTTTTGGTGCAAATTCTAGTTCTCCTAAATTGTCTTCCTCTTCATCATCAGGAAGATTATGTGCTGATGAACCCTCGTTCACCATAACACTGCTTTGTCATAACAGCAACAATCATAATCAACTTTTGACTAGTTTTATATTTCAATCTTGTAAACACATACCAACATCAACTTACTTTTGTTTCATAAATATTTCAAATTACCTTCTAAGATCAAACTTTCCTTATAAAAGTAACACTGGACATGGTTTTCAGAAGATAAATCTAATCACATTATCATTGTAATATAAGAAGTAATATTAAATTAGGCACAGAAAAGGAGATAAGAATGAGACACATGTTCTTACCCAGCTTGTTGAACCCAATCATTGAAAGATCCTGAATTCATGGCCTCCTCAGCAGCCTTTTGAGCAGAACCATCTGCTACAGCCTTCTCAGCCCCAAATATTGTGTCTTCAGATAAACCTGCTTTGGTTGCTTCACTTTTTGCTTGCTCAATCACACTCAGCCAAGGATTATCATCACACAAAACTGAATGCAATGCCACACTCAACACCAATGCGAATACCAACCCTAATGATAGCTTTGCCATTTCCCTGTTTTGCTGATTCCTTATAGACAATTCAACAAACACCTTCACGACAGTACAATATCCTCAAGGCAGAAACAATTTACTGAAACTTTTATCTATTTGGGTCCTTATATCGTGCAAAATCATTGGATATAATTGACTTAACGAGGATCATAAAAGTGCTTTCTTGGGTTGAAATTGGGTTCACACAAGTGTAAACTTTTCAGCTCTCACATCCAAATTTGCTACAATTGGTCAATTTTATGTGTTCTATCTTTTCAACTATTCAGCATCAACCATCTTGTTATGTTTCTTTTGCAAAACCTTCATTTGCGGCTTTTCTAATTATGCACTCTAATCTCTTAGTATAGCTTCCTACAAGATTGGTACAATTTTTTTAAAGGTTGAGGTTCAGTAAGAATATTACCAATTTCTTCTTCTTCTTTGGTTGGTTATAAGGAAAACTATAATTTTATTTAAAATTTAATTTACTTATTTGTACGAGTGATGGTTGTAGAAATTACGAAGTGAAATTATTATAAGAATATTTTTAATATTTAAATTCGTACTAGGAATAAATATGCAACTAATGAGTTTTTCTTATCATTTTCCCAAATATATTTGACCATGTCTAGGGAACACAGTTTGACCTGTGGGGCCCTCCATGTTTCTTTTTTCTTTTCTGTATTTTTCACAGACTTTACTTTGTTTTTTTCTAGAAGGACTTTCTTCTGTCATTCACGTTGATGTTTCTGTGGACCCTCTTCCTTTTGCTCATGATTATTAGTCATTGTTTAATTCCACCAATCACATTGCTTAATAAATCTAAGAAAGTAAATGCTATACAAACCAGATTTTAAAGTTGAGAAAAAATATAGGATGTAATAAATGATATTTAAAAAATTTAAGAATATTATCTAAAAATATTAAAAAATGATAATTTTTATACTTTCTTATCAACCTGGGTTTAAATTTTTCTTATCAAATCCCCCACACACTGAGATAAAAGTCAACAAATACGAGCCATCCTATGAGAAAACTTTTGAGCAAAAGAAAGAAAATTTCTGACCAAAACATACTTTTTTTCATGGGTAAGCTGTTGATGCTTAGTGGGTTGCTGTCAAAATCGTCATTTTTTCGTCAACATGATATGGTCAATGGTTGAACAATCCTACAGGAACAACCCTTCTTTACACGTCTTATCTAATGTGAACAAGGCCCAAGAGCAAAAGAATCAAAAGGGTACCATTTTCTTTTTTGTTTAAGTGCAAAATGACTCAATTATTGATTAAGATATGTAGCTGCTGCTATAAAATGGGTCCTTCTCTTTAATGTGTGTGCCGGCTGCTCAAGATATCTGTTTAGTTTTGCAGTATACGATCACATTTCTTCTTCTCTTTGTTGCTCATGTCTTGTGCTGTCTCTGAGCTCAACTCTACTTTTATGATGTCAAGAAACTGTGCAACAGTTTTGGAGATTCCAATTGTAAGCAATTGTAAAGATAAGGTACCATCTTATCTCTGTTATGGTTATCATGAATGTCACCATCACCAACAAGTTTTTAAAGGGTGTGCCTCAGTTATCAGATTTTGGACCAACAGTCTCAAATGACCTTCTGATAATTCCAGTGGTTTTCAGGAATTTAAATTCAGATAAAACTTTGAACCAGTTCTGTGTTGGTGTTTTTAGTGTCATTCTTTAATCAGAACACTGTTTTAATCTATTTCAAGCCTTAACATGGGAATTATCTTTGTGAAAATTCTGGTAAAAAAAACACCAAGTTATGTCCTTCAATTTGAAGATTGAAGATAACCAAGTGAAGAAAAAAGTTCATCTGATTACAGAAATAGCAGTGTTCTGTTAGTAATAGTAAGGTTCTCTTTCAAGATGCTGAATAAGTGCAGCTAAACTAGTTGATCAATCATTTTGTTTATTGAGGAAGTGTTACATGAGATGAAATTATGTAAAACATAGGTATAATAGATAGATACCTTTATGTGATTTTACACTTCATTCATATTTTCATTTGTGCAGGTACACCATTCTTTGTGCTTAGAGCTTCAAAGACTCATCGATAGAATTTCACTTATAATTTTAGATATTGAATCTGCAAGACCAAATTGCAAGTTAGCGATGGAGGCATTGTGCTCATTAAATCTCACTTTGGCTAGAGCCAAATCAGTTATCAAAGATTGTTCAAAATGCAGTAAACTTTACCTGGTAGGCACCCTTTTGAACTTGAAACCTTCACTCTGATGATACTGATAGATCAATTCCAAATTAGTTTGATACATATAAATTGTCTGCCATAATCTTTGAATACTTTACACTGTTCATGCTTTGAAATGTTGGTCTGAAATGACTAACCTGGATTACAAACTGCTTAGGCAATCACATCCCGCAGGATACTTTCAAAATGTCAAAAACTAAGAAACGCTTTTGAGCTGTACTTGACAGAGATTCAAGGTGCAGTTACAATACCCTTGGCTGATAAGGTTGGTTACATTTTTGATTAGCCTCTTGCATCTGCATAACATGAATATGTTTGAGTTAACTTCTTATGAAACACTTATTGAATTAAAACTATAGTTTTAGAAGAAGTAATAAAGGATATAAGCATAAGTTTTAGTTTTAATTCTTCATTTGTATTTTCTTTTCTAGTTCATAGAGAAGTTTATGTAAACAAATTTAAGATTTTTCTTTGTATTAGTGTGACTTGTGATTTTTGAAACTTGGTAATATCTGAGACTGGGAATTGGAATACAGATATCTGCAATACTACATGACCTTAGGAGTGCAAAATTTTCCCTGGAATTTACAGAAGAAGAGGCTAGGAAGGTACTGCTTTCACTGTTTGAGAAGAATTTCTCAGATAAAGCTTCTATGGAAAAGGAAGAACTTGAAGCTATACAGATTGCAACTTCTAGATTGGAGATCAAATCTGCATTTTCTCTCTTAGTAGAGAAAGCAACCATTAAGAATCAACTTGATGAAGTGAATGAAACAAACGCAAAGGAGAAGGAGCTTCTAGAATACCTTTTGTATCTCTTGATCAAATATAGGAAAACCATTTGTCAGTTTGAAGATGGAGACCACTCACCAACACATGATTTTCATGATCAATCCTTTGAGCATGAGTTGGTTGTTGAAGAAGCATTATGTGAGAAAAAAGTCAATGATGAAGTTGGAGATTTATGATCATTTGATTCTTCAGGTTGTCTTACTTGTGTTTATTGTTAGTGTCTAGTGTTCATAAAAGGTGATTTTTGAATTCAAAACAAGCGTTTGTGTTTTGTTTTGTTAGGATCCTAATTGATTGGATTTGTCCCTGTTGGTTATTTTATTGAAGGAAAGGTTGAGAGAGTGGAACAGAGAAAAATGAGAGAGTGGAACAGAGGAATATAAAACTGCTTGATATTAATTTTTGGAGTGCAATTGCTTTTATAAAGCAAATAAGTGAACGTAAATGTACGAAAATGTTGGCCTCTATAACCACTAACAAACTAGTGCTCTTAGTGCCTAGAAAATAGCAAATAAATTCTACTAGTCAACATGACTTTTATTTTCCTAAAAAATAGCATAACATATAATTTTAATTTTTTTTAATTTCCAATAGTCATTAATCAACACTCCTCCTTGACTTTGGAACTGCAAACTCCAAGCTTTTGTCTCAAGAACTCAAATCTAGATTTTGGAAGTGCCTTGGTTAGGATATCAGCAACTTGATCTTCTGATTTGCAGTAGACTAGTTTCACTTGTCCTTCTCTTTGAACTTCTCTTAAAAGGAAAAGTTTTATCTTAAAATGCTTTGTTTTGCCATGAAAAACAGGATTATTGGCAATTGAAATTGCAGCTTGATTATCAACAAAAATCTTTGTGCTGTCTTCTTGTTCTATGTGTAAATCAGCCATGATCTTCCTTATCCAGACAGTTTGATTTACAGCAGCTGCAGCAGCAACATACTCTGCTTCTGCTGTTGATTGAGCTATAATTTCTTGTTTTTTGGAACACCATGAAAAAACTCCAGAACCAAGTGAGAAACAATAACCAGAAGTGCTTCTCATATCATCAACACATCCTGCCCAATCACTATCTGAATAACCATGAAAACTTAAGCTTTCAACTTTCTTGAACCGTATACCATAATCAATTGTGCCTTTAACATATCTAAGAATTCTTTTTGCTGCTTGAAAATGAATTTCACTAGCACAATGCATGTACCTTGATAACAAACTCACTGAATGCATGATGTCTGGTCTGGTGGCAGTTAAATACATTAAGCATCCAATTAAGGATCTAAACAGCTTTTCATCAACCTTTTCAGCACCATCTTCTCTGCAGAACTTTTCTTTTTGGTTCATTGGAGTTGCAGCTGACTTACACTCTCCCATGTTGAACTTCATAAGCACTTCCTTTGCATACTTTTCTTGGCACACAAATATTTCATTCTTCTTTTGTTGCACTTGCATACCAAGAAAAAATGTCATCTTTCCAAGGTCTGTCATTTCAAAAACATTTTCCATTTCTTCTTTAAACTTGTCAATCATCTCCTTACAATTTCCTGTAACAAATAAGTCATCAACATACAGAGATATCATAAGTATATCTTCATTCACCTTTTTAATATATAAGGTGTACTCACTCAGACTTTTCACAAAGCCTAAGCTCATTAAATGTGCATCAATTCTGCTATACCAAGACCTTGGTGCTTGTTTCAAACCATATAATGCCTTTTTCAGTAGATAAACCTTGTCTTCTTGTCCTTGAAGAGCAAAACCTTCTGGCTGTTCCACAAAAATTTCTTCCTCCAAATATCCATTCAAAAATGCTGATTTTACATCCAATTGATGTATAAGCCAGCCCTTTTGTGCAACTAGTGCTAGCAGCAATCTTATTGTGTCTAACCTGGCAACTGGGGCAAATGTTTCAGAGAAATCCACCCCAAACATCTGAGCATATCCCTTGACAACAAGTCTTGCCTTGTACTTGTTCACAGAACCATCGGGATTGAACTTGGTTCTATAAACCCACTTTACTCCAATGGCCTTCTTATGACTAGGTCTATCCACCAACTCCCACGTCTGATTTTTTTCAATCATTTTGAGCTCCTCTTCCATAGCATTTATCCATTTTTTGTCAGTTGCAGCCTCTTCATATCCACCAGGTTCCATGACAGCAACATTACACCTTTGATAGATGTCAGAAAGCAATCTTGTTCCTCTGACAGGTTCATCATCCACATCTTCATTCTCCTCCTGCAATGCAAGGTCATTGTTGCCTTTCCAGTTCAAACAATCAAATTGTTCAAGGAATTTGTTGTCTTTCCAGCTCCAACAGTCAAACTCCAAGAATTTCACATCCCTACTAACAATGACTTTGTTTTTGTGTGGAAGATAGATCCTGTAGGCCTT
The DNA here is from genome assembly GCF_029865625.1 of Vigna umbellata. Lineage (NCBI taxonomy): Eukaryota > Viridiplantae > Streptophyta > Magnoliopsida > Fabales > Fabaceae > Vigna > Vigna umbellata. The sequence continues at coordinate 16,589,922 of NC_142165.1, read as the reverse complement.
TGAAATCAAGCTATAGCCTACAAAAATTCCAGGTTCTGCTTTCTTGTCCAATTTGTCTCTCTTAATATGAGGAATATAAGAGAAACACAAGCAACCAAATATCTTTAAATTAAACAGCTCAGGTTTGTAACCGTACCATGCTTCAAAAGGCGTTCTCTGTTGTAAAGCTTTTGTTGGCAATCTATTGAGTAAAAACACTGCAGTATTTACAGCCTCTGCCCAGAATTTTTTAGGCAAATCTTTGTCATGAAGTAAGCACCTAGCCATCTCCATAATTGTCCGATTTTTCCTTTCTGCGGTGCCATTTTGCTGAGGTGAATAAGGGGCTGTAAGCTGGTGTTCTATACCTGTATCTTCACAAAACTTGTTAAACTTTTTTGAAGTATATTCAGTTCCATTGTCGGATCTGATCATCTGCATTTTGCACTTGCTTTGATTTTCCACCAAAGTTTTAAACTTCCAAAAAATGTCAGCAACTTCATATTTAAACTTCATAAAATATATCCAACACATTCTTGTCATGTCATCAATGAAAATAATATAATACCTACTTCCATTCAATGATGGTGTGCTCATAGGTCCTCCAACATCTGTATGTATCAATTGTAGATTTTGTATAGCCCTCCAAGTCTTGTTTTGTGGAAATGGGAGTCTTGTTTGCTTTCCATACTGACAAGCAATGCATGTAGGAGATTCTTCTTCTATATCAGGTAAGCCTCTGACCATGTTATTCTTCTTCAAGAATATTAGAGCACTGTGGTGAAAATGGCCCAATCTTTTATGCCAAAGTATTGTATTGCTGACCTCTTTGTGCACTGCAGCATGTTCTTCACTCATGAAGTCCAAAGCAAAGCTTTTTCTTTTCATTCTAACTTTAAATACTTCCTTGCCTGCTGAATCTTTGATTATGCAGTTTTTATCTTCAAACAACACCTTATAACCTTTTTCAAGCAATTGAGGAACACTCAACAGGTTTTGGTTAATTTCTGGAACATATAAAACATCTGAAATTAGTTTCAAACCTGTTTGACCTTCAATTGCCACTGTTCCTTTGCCTTTTACTGCAATATATGCTCCATTACCTACTCTGACTTTAGAAAGTGCAGTTTTGTCAAGTTCTTTAAAGAGCTCTCGATCATAACTCATATGATTTGTGCAACCACTGTCTATGAGCCAACTTTCTGTGGAGCTATTGGCAGCAAAGCATGTAACAGCAAACAATTGTTCCTCTTGTGGTTGATCCTCAGCAACCTTAACTTCTCCTTGTTGTTGATGAGATTTGCAAATCTTTTCCATGTGCCCTAGCTGCCCACACTTATGACACTTTACATCAGGTCTCCACCAACACCTTTTTTGTGGATGATTGGTTTTTTTACAATGAGGACAAGGTGGAAAAACCTGATTATCATTACTCTTGTTGATCTTGTTTAATCTTCCAGGTTTGGTGTAATTGTTCTGCTTCTTTTTCTGTTTATTGCCATTGCTCTGGAATTGGACTTGAAAAGCACCCTCCACAGATCCTTCTTGCCTCATAAGTCTTCTTTGCTCTTGGGCCTGTAAGGCATGCATCACCTCTGCCAAAGTGATTTTAGATAGATCCTTTGTGTTCTCCAAGGTAGCTATAGAAGCTTCATATCTCTCTGGTACTGATACAAGAATTTTTTCAACAATTCTTGAATCAGAAAAAGCGGTGCCCAACAATCGTACTTTGTTGGCAATGCCAAGCAACGTATTTGAGTACTCTTTTATGGTGTCTGATTCTTTCATTCGCTGCAGCTCAAATTCTCTCATTAAATTCAATACTTGCATGCTTCTAATCCTCTCATCTCCTGCATATTCTTCCTTCAAGTAATCCCAAATTGCTTTTGCTGTGTTGTGAGACATGATCCTGGTGAAAATTATTTTTGAAACACCAGAAAATAAACATGCCTTTGCCTTTGCTTTTCTGGTTTTTTTCTCCTTGTAGGTTTTCATCTGGGCTATAGTGGGGTTGTCGGGCAGCGGAGCAATTTCGTAATCCTCCTCCACTGCTTCCCAAAGATCCAAAGCCTCTAGGAAGTTCTGCATTTTTATGGCCCAGAGATCATAGTTATCTCCATCAAAGATAGGAGGAGCAACTTGAGAGAAACTTGTTTCAGCATCCATAGGTCCCGTAAGACGTAGCTCTGATACCAATTTGTTGGTTATTTTATTGAAGGAAAGGTTGAGAGAGTGGAACAGAGAAAAATGAGAGAGTGGAACAGAGGAATATAAAACTGCTTGATATTAATTTTTGGAGTGCAATTGCTTTTATAAAGCAAATAAGTGAACGTAAATGTACGAAAATGTTGGCCTCTATAACCACTAACAAACTAGTGCTCTTAGTGCCTAGAAAATAGCAAATAAATTCTACTAGTCAACATGACTTTTATTTTCCTAAAAAATAGCATAACATATAATTTTAATTTTTTTTAATTTCCAATAGTCATTAATCAACAGTCCCAGAGTAGCAGAGTGGAATAAGTTTTAGGAATTCAGTTTTTGTTTTTATGTAATTATCTAATCTCAGAAACAATGACCCCTTTCAGAAATTAGGGGTCGGAACATTTTGGAATTTGTGATCAGAACATTTATTGCATTTTCTATATTCCTTTAGTCATAGCAGCAGCTAAGATGCAACATTCTTCACCTAAAAAGGCCGAAGCAATGTTTGGTCTAACAAACAAATGTAAAAATAAAATAAAAAATACAGTTGTCATGGTTGAAACTCGTGACAATTCGGTTTATCATGATTGAGTTTGATTTAAAAAGAATTAAAATTTCGATATAAGTTAATTTTGAGCTCGACTCTCTAAAAATTCAGTTTACTGGTTAATTTCGTGGTAAATTAGGTTGGTTCACCAACTACCCAATTTTTTAAGTTATATTATTACAAATTTAATACTTATTTTGGTTCTTATATTCGTTATTTTTGTTCAAAGTGGTTTTTAAGTTTATCGGCTTTCAAAGTGATCCATTTTTATGTAAATTTGTTTAATTTAGTCATTTTTATTGAAGACATCTAAATTGTTAACTACACAGAGTCAAGGTCCGCCATCAATGAATAACATGGCCCATTTTATCTGACGCGGCTGCCCACCTCATCATTTCTATCCTTGCCACTTTATCATCTTCCATCTTCAACTTCGGAAACCCTAGTTGTCATGGCCTTGCGCACAATAGTTTACCACCGTGAACCCAGGTTCACGCCACCGTGAAAATCAATCCATGCCAACACCATCTTCGCAGCGCCAACCTCCGTCACCACAGCGCCACCACGAAACCTCGCGCCTATGTCAACCATGTCAATCGTGGCACCTGAAAATAGAAGAAACACAACCCAAGAACAACAATCACCGCTAACAAGAATCTCTTGCGCCTTCATTTCCTCAAAACCCCAAATCGCAGCCACTGTTAATCGTGAAACCACCATCGCAAAATCTTTTTCATCGCCACCAATAGACCACCATGATGCATCAAACATTTGCCATTGTTCTCCTTCCACCTCCTTCATCATCAAAAACCTGCAGCACACACAAACACGGTGAGGAACATTGCGCCACAGCAAGAACGAACCCTAAAACCTTAATACAACAAACACAAGTTAAGAATACTTACCTAACCTATGCTCCTCAATTGCAATTTCAACTAACAACGAACACAAATTGAGCAACAATTTCACCAATTTTTTCAACCCAAATTGAATAGCCCCTTCGAAACCAATATTAATATCTTTTAGAGAAAGATCTTTAATTTAACATTGTCATCTCATTTCCCCTGAACTTGGCATGTATATTCAAAACTGACAGTTCACTTAATATTGGTTTAGTGGACACTATCTCGTTTAAAATATCAAATTGAACAAATGTTACAACAAAATGAATTATTTTCTATAGGTATTTATACATCGAAAAAACTCAAGGACCATTTAAACAAAAGTTAAGAATATAAAGATCAAAATAGATATTAAGCCTATTATTATATTATAAAATTTGTTAGTTTTTTAGACCCATTATGAGCCATTAAGTTATATTATTAACATAATTTGAATTAACTTTATTTAGATTTTAAGTAGAAAAAATTATTTTTTATTGAGAAAAAAAAACTATAATTAAGTAAATTGAGTTAATCCGTTTAATCACTAACTGTGATGGATCTGGTCGAGTTCGAAATTTTAAACCTATTAATAAGTGAATCGAATTAGATTGACTCATTGTTACTAATTTTTTTCGTTCTTTATAAACTCTTATTTTTTGAATTGATATTTCTTATTTATTGTAATTTAGAAATTTTATTATATTTAAATTTAAATAACTCAAATTAGAGTTTATTTCAAGTACATGTAAAATATAATAAAAATAAATATCAAATAAAGATGAAAAAAATGTAACTAATAAAAATGAATAAAATATTTGTATTTGAACGAAGATGAATGAAAATAAAAGAAGACGAAGGACAAAAAAGTTGAATGTAGATAAAAGAAAAAGAAAGCTAAGAGAAAGACAGAGTTACTTCGAAAATAACCAGGAATGCAAGGTCTCAGTAAATAGGATGTACAGTAAATACATATATTTGATAAATTTATTTAATTTATATATATATATATATATATATATATATATATATATATATATATATATATATATATTTTAAGGATATATTTGACATCACATTGAAATTTAGAAGTGCAGGAATAAAAGTTGAAGGTGCAGTAAGAAAAAATGGAGTTGGAGGATGAAAGTCCCTTACAAAGACTTTGGGCTTATGTCTTAATTTCACTTTCTTCTTCACCTTGTTGTCGTTGAGTAAGCAAGTTACTATTGCAGAGTGAAGCTCGATAAACCTAAAACCCTTACACAGTCCCATTCAGTTCTTCAAATTTCAATCTGAGAAAGAATGAGTTGGAGAACTATAGCTTCCACTTCAAGACACACGTTCAAGAGACTCAATGCCATCTTCCGATCCCATTCCGCCACCTTCCCTTCTCCGCAGCACTCACGCGCCTCCTTTGCCGCCTTCCTCCACGCGCCGTTCACCACCACCACCCTTCACTCCTCCCAACCCACCAACGCCCTCATCGACCCCAAAGTCCATGCGACGCAAAACGACGCCGTCGACGACAACGAAGACGCAACGAACGAGTTTCTATCGCGATTTGTGTGGATAATGCGGAAGAAGGTGAAGGAAGCGTACCCGGAATCCGACAAAGCCACCGTGGATGGCATGCTCGTGGGGATCGTGGAGAGGGTTACGGCGGAGATGGAAAAGGGCAGGGGAGTTGAAACGGCATCGTTGGGTTCGGGGGATTTCAGCGAGGATTTGTGGGGAACGGTGTGGGAGGTGAGCAATATGGTGTTGGCGGATATGGACAAGGAGAGGAAGAAGGAGAAAATGAAGGGCTTCTTGCAGTGCGAAGAGGTTAAGGAAATGTGCAGATTCGCCGGTGAAGTTGGCATTCGCGGCGATTTGCTTAGGGAGCTTAGGTTCAAGTGGGCGCGTGAGAAGATGGAGGAGCATGAGTTCTACGAGGGTTTGGAGAAAATGAGGAAGGAGGCACAGACTGAGGGGAAGGAAAGTGGTGTTGGTGAGGAGGGGAAGAAGGAGAATGTTGCTGTTGGACTTCCCAAGAGGAGAGGGAAGATAAGGTACAAGATTTATGGGCTTGATCTGTCTGATCCCAAGTGGGCACAAGTGGCTGATAGGATCCATGAGGCAGAGCAGGTGTTTTGGCCGCAGGAGCCGAAGGCAATTATGGGGAAAGCCAAGATGGTTAGGTCGAAGATTCTGTCGTGGAAGGATGATGATGATGATGGTTTGCAAAGCCTGTTGAATGAGTGGGCGGAACTTGTTCAACCTAGCAGGGTGGAATGGATAGATTTACTTGACAACCTGAAAGAGCAGAATCGTAGTCTGTACTCAAAGGTATGTATATGCACGACAATTCTTATATGAACTTCTTAATTTTGTCATGTATTTTATGGTTATGTGGTTATATGAATTACTTATTTGAGAACTTGGAATGATCCTAAGGATATGTTTCCGTATGCTGCTAGTGAAAATTTTAGGAACTTTCATGCAAAACACGCTTTTTAAGTGAATTACTTTGATTCAACATAGGTGGCTGAAATGTTATTGGCTGAAGATTCTTTCCAAACAATTGTCTCTGACTACTCTAGGCTTATTGATATCTATGTTAAAGAGGACTGCTTTGATGATGTTGAGAGATTGCTGAAGAAGATGAGCGAAAATGGTATACAACTAGATGCTGCAACGGCCAGTGTGTTGGTCCACATGTACTGCAAGGTAGGCAATCATGACCGTGCAAACGAAGCATTTGAAACCTTGAAGGGACTGGGTTTCAAACCGGACTTCCAAGTCTTCAATTCAATGATCATGGCATATGTGAATAATGGCCAGCCTAATTTGGGCGAGAAATTGATGAGGGAGATGGATTCAGGAAATATTAAACCCACGGAGGAAATATACATGGCATTGCTCCGATCTTTTTCTCAACAAGGTGATACTAAAGGAGCTGACCGAATTTCATTAGCTATGCAGTTTGCGGGATTCCATCAGAGTATGGAGGCATACACCCTACTTATTGAGGCAAATGCACACATTGGTGACCCTTATCAGGCAAAAAGCCATTTTGACTACATGATAAAACTTGGGCATAAGCCTGATGATCGCTGTGCTGCTAGCATGATTGCAGCTTATGAGAAGAAAAACTACTTGGACGATGCATTGGAGCTTCTTGTGCAGTTAGAGAGCGATGGGTTTGAGCCTGGGGTAGCCACTTATTCTGTTCTTGTGGACTGGTTGGGTAAGTTGCAGCTTGTTGATGAAGTTGAGCAGATATTAGGAAAAATAGCTTTGCTGGGTGAGGCTCCTCCTTTTAAGCTTCAAGTAAGTCTCTGTGATATGTATGCAAGGGTTGGAAATGAGAAGAAGGCCCTTCAAATTCTAGGTGTACTGGAATCTAGGAAGGATGAATTAGGAAAAGCTGATTTTGAGAGAATTATAAGTGGCCTTATTGATGGTGGGTTTCGGCAAGATGCCCAACGAATATGTGGGATCATGGAGGCGCAGGGTTTCGATGCATCAAAGGTTAAGGTCAACCTTTTGAAGCCTGTCTCTAGAGGACCTCGTATGAGATAGTTTAGTGGTCATGAATTGGGACATTTTAGTCTTTCTCTGCAAGTGAGTTACAAATGTATTGCCTTATATAGGAAGCAATGTCTGCATGATTTATCATACCATGTAACAAATAAGATTGAATTTGTTTATGGATTTTTCCATTGCTCAGATTCTGAATTTACGCCATTTTTTTTTTCTTTTGAACTTTAGTTTTTTGTATATACAAATGTCTTTTGTGGCATGTTCATGGAATTTTCATTTCCAATTATTCAATATTCTTGTTGTGTGATCATCACTTTTGTTAGGCAAATCTGACAGCACTAATGCCCCCTATCAGGATTTTTAAACTTGTATGCGGTATACTATACTGATCACAAGATGCAAACTAATATAAATGGATAGGAAATGCAGATGGGATGGTTCAAGCAAGTCTTTAATATTGAGATAGTACAGAAAATGCAATGCCCAAAGTAAACAACGCTGATATTTCAAAATCACATATTAAAGCTAAAGTTGGTAGCAACTAGAGTGAGAGCATCCTAGTCTAGACTGTGAATGCAGTATTTATACACTACAATGATCTAAATAAGATGCTACTAATGCAACCATGCTTAATGTAATATGAATTGATCTAAATAAGATGCTACTAATACAATGAACATCTAATTGAACCAAAGAACTGGCAAAACGAAAAATATCGAATTGGGTAAAATGCTAAAACAACCTGTATGAGCTTTTAAAGATGCAGAAATTAGACTTTACCATCAATGCACAAATGCAGAATGAACATTTACAACTAAACTTATGAAACAAAGATTCAACTATATAGACTAAACTGGAATGACAGACTTGACTTAGCAGTTAACAGGAATGTAAGCATGCACTGAAGTAAAGAAAGCTTTAAAGTTCAGAGGCATAACAAGAAAAGTAAAATGCAAATTGAACAATAGAGCTCAAACAAAGAATACCCGAATTGCAATTCAAGAATTGAAAAAAACTGGTTATAATTGTTAATCAAATCCCACTCTGCTCAAGAAGACCTCTGGTTAAGTAAGACCCATTTTGGGTTGCTTGGATTTGAAAACAAAATCATAATTATGCAGAGTTTTAAAAATTTAATTTAATCAACTACAACTAAGAAAATTATATCAGAAATCATAATACAAATTGAAGAAATTAACCCATACAGCAAAATCGTAACAGCTGGAATTATAAATCAAAAAGCAATAAAATTGTGCTGGAAAGTAAAGTGCAGAGCATGAATTAACAAGACAAGAACAAAATTAAATTGTAACTGGGCAGGAATTGAGTAGAATTATGTGAGAACAATAAAAGGCAGTGCAAGAAAGCAGTAAAGAAAGCGGTAAATGGAAATTTAATCGGGCAAGAACTTTAAAGAAATGCAGAAAGTAATTTGGAATTAAGAAAAATTGAAAGAACAATTTGTATTGAAACTGGAAAATACAGCAGAGTTTTACTTTAAATCTGAGATGACTTTGCATTCACAAGCAAGAACAAATTCTGCAGCAGACTCCACTCTAGACCTGAAGTGTCACTTTGCACTCACAAATCAGAAATAAAATGTGTCTAATATTGGAAAATTAAGCTACAGTTTACAATACGTCATACACTTCTCGTTTACGTTATCCTGCACTTGCTTTATAGAAGCAAGGCATTTTCTGGTCTTGTTTTAGTATTAAAGTTTTGCTTGAAACAAAAAAGAAGGAATATTTGAATTAAGAAACCATCTTTATTAACATGATATGTTAAATATTAAAATTAAAATCACAGTAGGAATGACAGATTATAACGATTTTAAATTATAGTTTTTATCTAAAGAAGTTCCTACCACACACGGTTGGTTTCTCACAATGGCAGTGTCATGAAGATAAGAGAATAGCTTGCTATAACCGCTTACTTCGTGAAGTTGTACTGTGATTATCTTGTCTCTGAAATAATTTTCTTAAAGAAGATATTAAGAAAGGCACTTTTTGGTTGATTTTACATGGAATCGTTGAAATTAGTTCCTACAAAGTGAACGTATGACTAAAACAATAGCTCCATAACCTGAATCAAGGGTAAAGTATATGTCAGAATTTCTTCTGTGAGAGGTAAGAGAAATTTCTTTTCTCTGCTATGAAAATATTTCTTATTTGAAAGGGTGGCAAACGTTTGATTAGAACATTAAGGCAAAAAACAAAGGAGAACTTCTCATGGGGAATCAATGTGAAATGTTCTGTATGAAGCAATAAGAATTTGCTAGATCAGGTCTAAAGAAAGCCCCATTGCACATCCAAGGTATAAACACTTGAATTGTGTATATATAAGAATCCTATGATTGCAACATGCAGATTGCATTAAGCTAGAACACCTCAAGAACATCACCCATTTTCCTTCTGTTGAATCAGATATTATCAACCATCCATGGCACAAAGGAGTAAGTCATTTCGTTTTAGGATCCCATGGCTATCAGTACCTTCTGAATCATTCGCCCGTCGTGTAAGGGATACACCAAAATCTCCTCCCCACTCAGACACAAGTGTACCTATTCATAGATCATCTAAGCCTTCTTTGGTGGCACCTTCAGAGCCATCTCCTTCTAGTCCTACAAAAACTGAAGAAGCCTCAAGAGCTGAACCTCAAAAACTTTCACCATCTTCTCCACAGCCACCACTTCAACCTTCACCTCATGCAGATTCACCATCTAAGCCCCACATTGCTCCCTCATCCCCCAAAACTAGTTTGACCTCAGCCTTGAAAGCATCCACTCCTCCTACATCATCTTCCTCTGAAGAAGAAAAGAAAAAGATGATCTTGTCTGAACCAACATCACAAGAAGCTGAGTCGAAGGTAGAAGCACCATTGAGAACAATCTCCAAGTCACCAGAAACATCTTTTCAACCGGCGAGGATGTCATCAACTCAGCCTGCAGACACCGAACAACAAGTTTCTTCTGTGCCCTATTCATCCCCGGTTTCAAAATTTGAACTTGCCACTCATCCATCATCTCCTTTGGCCTCAAAGGACGTCAAAACTGAAGAAACCATTCCTCAAGAAGAAAAGGAGAAGATGGAAGAGCCAGTACCAGAACAAGAAAAACCAAAGATAAATTCACCTTTGAAAACCATCACCAAGTCACCGCAGCAGACCTCTTCTCAACCAGAGAATCTGTCCACACAGCTTCCCGCAATTGAGCACAGATCAACAACATCAAATAGCAAGTCCCTTAAATCTGAAAAAAAGGAAAAAGTGGTGCCAGAAACCTCTAAGGAACGAGGAAAAGGCAAAGATACAACAACAACAGCCACAGGACAACCAAGTGAACAACGCACCATAGCTTCTGCTTCAGGAACAACAACAACAACAAAGGCTAAAGATTCATTTGGCAAGGCGTTTCGTGGAGATAAGAAGCATCATGGAGTACGAGAAACTGTGGAGAGAAAACTGATGTTTTCCACAACCAACCCCATCGAGAAAGACACAAGAGTTGTGAATTCAACAGATGAAGGCACAAAAAATGTGTCAAGCTCAAGCATATCACCTGAAAAAGCTGTCTCATCCAGTGGTGAAAAGGCTCCTCCACTACAAAAAGGCATCAAAGATGATATCACAAAGTTTGTGCACAAACTAAAATCCACTGTTCACCCTACACAACACATGGATGACAAACAGTTTAGTGTCATAACCTTGGTTGGTGACAATAGAGGAGCCACAATGCACTTAGGTTCTGAGTCAGCGAAGAAAGAGGATTCAATCCACATACACCGAGCCTACAAGAGTGATCCTGAAGAGACCAACGAGGTGACCACTGATGGAGAAGAAAACACCAATGAAGAAGAAGAAGAAGAAGAAGAGCTGGGGATGGCATATGTCAACAGCAACATACAAAGTATCAATAACTCACTCATGTTTCATGGTTCAATCACTGAAAGAGACCCTGGTGTTCAAATTACTCTTCCACAAAAGCCCACTGAACCCATCAGGCCCCATGATAAGCCTAAACCGGGCTTGGAAACTCAGAGGACTCAGTTCAACATCAACCGGGCCGAGAAGTCAATGTACCAGCCGACTGTTGGAAGAAGCATCAGAGGACCCTTCCTCGAATCGCATGATAAACGTCGCCGTCAAAGTTGCAAGTTCAGTTGTGACAAGGATATTGAAGACATTGAGATAATGTGAAGAAACAAGCACACAGATTCCCTTCAAAAATCCAAAATAAACTGTGGTGGAATATTGTAACAAACACTCTTAGTAGCAAAAATAAGTGTTAACAACATCCACGTCATGTAATTTGTCATATATCATGTCATTTTTATGTTATGCTTGTGATATTTTCATTCGGTTGTTCATTTAGCTTATAAGAAAATTACGAAGATGGTTATGTTCTTTTATGTGGGTGATGCCTGATGAAATTACGTTAACAAACTTGTTTACAGTAGAGTTTCCATTAAACATGAATCCTAATAGATAGCATTACACAAATTAAACTTGTGCATGCAGAATTAAAGTACTCATTAGAATGAGAGCTGTTTGTTCCAGCTTCTTCTCTCCTTCCGTACGAAAATATGTACATTTTATATCAAGGAAGAGTGACACGACAACAATGGTGTAGGCACAAGTCGTGATATCAATCATTCACAAGCTGGTTTTGTGTCAAAGCTGCTCAAACATATTGCAAAGGCTTGAAAAGCTGAGAGGGGGTATCGGTAATCCATGGTGAATATGTCCTTCCCAATTTTTCCAAATTGTAGTATCACTTTTTCTTGTTCAGCAGCTGAAACATTTTGGCATGGTTCAGCAGCTGCCACGAGCTGGAAGTTCTTCACAGAGGCCACTGTAACCCTTCCCTTGAAATTCAAGCACCAGCATTGTAGTTGTTCATGCCATCTAGGGGCCTTGTTTTTCAAAACCAATGGTTCCCTTGCCCTCTGGCTTGATTCTTGAGTATTTTCAGTGTCATTTGTGTCAAACTCAACAATTTCTGGCTTCCTTCCTTTTGAATCTGAGGTGGTGGTGTTGGTAGATACATGCTCATTAAGATAATTTGTAAACTTCAAAGGAGTTGGAGCACTTCCTCCTTCTTGGATTGCAGATATGGGTATCAAGTGCATCGTACACCGCATTCGCCTTGGACCTCTTGTTCGGAGGACATTGAGTTCATAAGATACTGTGGCTACTTTGTAGTTAGCAGCAGCAGCAACCTTGGGAAGTACCTGCTTCAGATGGACTCTTTGCTGCAACTTGCAGTTCAATGGAAGTGAAGAATCATGTGGGGACTCGCCATCCAGAATCATGAACTTGGTGCCAAGAAAATTAGACCTGTTCATTGCGTACAGATCAAGTCAACAATAGAAAGTAGAATAGAGTATCATCCATGAAGATAAGAGCAGAGAGATGTGAGACTAACCTCAACTTTCCAATGTAAGTGTTGCTTGATCGAGAGAAATCATCAGCAACCAATGATATTAAAAATTCTGTACATGTTGCCCTTCGAATCTTCTTTGCTGCTAGTAACAGTTTGCTCATATCACCAGAAAGTGCTGCAAATACAAAATTACAATTCTCAAACAAAGTGCAACGAAAAAGTAGAAATTGAAAAGGAAAACAGATTCCAGTCAAACATATCTCAGCAGTAGCATACAGTGATTCACTTCCAATAAGGTGATTTAATGAGCATATGAAGCAAAAGTTAACTAGAACATTAAAACAAGTCTCTAAATCAAAAATAATTTTCATACTAGGTAATAAAAAAAGTACAAAACTACATCTCAGTTTTGTCCATATAAAAATCTATCCCATCCACCGGTACAGTACATTTACAAGTTATAACAAACAGTCTTGAATCATCACCCTCAACTGAAGTGCTTTGCAATAAGAAAAACAAGGGAAAATTATGTGAACACAGATATTATCAAATTTCATCACCGTTGCTACAGTTACATTTATAGCAAACATCATTGAATCTTCATTTCTCAGTACAAGTTATATACAACAAGATAAAACAAGGTTTTTTTATTATCACTAATTTATCATGCCAAAGCAATGATCCAACCTATAATAAATTTTCATGGATGAAAAATTAAGTCATGCTTCACCATAGCATGTCTAAGGAAGAAACTACCAAAAGAAAAGATCCCCAGAGGGTGATTCATTCAAGATCCAAAATCTGATTTTAGTTTCCCAGAAAACTCAATATTTTACTGAAATTCTTACAGAAGTATATGCAAGTGGAGAATGGATTGTGTGAATACAGAAATTACCAGGGCTCAGGCCGAGATATAAACAATATGTTGAAGACACTCTTTCTCTCCTAATAAAACACTGGATTGGTGAGTCTCTTGGGCCAGGCTGATAAACGAAAGGGATCAACACAAGTAAAATGAACAAAAGAAATCACATATTAGTATCATGTACTACCAATCCTGAAGTAAATAATGTATAAATATTGTCTGAGTTAAAATTACCTGCTTCAGTGATATAGAAAAAGTGAGCAAACCACACTGTTCTGGTGTCTTGACCACATCCTTTGTTATCTCTCTCCACAGCCTACAAACTGAGGAACATGCCACAAGTGCTCTACGTGCAGGCCATGAGGTTTCGCTGGCTTCCAACCTTTGAATTATGTCTAAAAGCAACTCTGGTGGTAAGTTAGCCCACCGGCTCTGTGATGAAGAAGAGGAAGAAGATGATGATGATGAGGAGGAGGAAGAGGAGGAGGGGGAGGAGGAGGATGGTGGTAGAGAACATTCTGGTGCAATGTGAGATTTACCATGGCGATGCACATGCTTTCCCTCTCCCCCTCTTCTATACATGTTGCTGATACCCTCTCCAATCTCCTTGAGCTCACGCACTATGCTTCTGAATGGCATTATGATAAGTGTGGAACTATCACAGCCATTGTGTTTGAAGAGAAAAATCAGACATCAAGTATAATAATTGAGAAAGTACAACAACACTAACACCACTTTGAATGAGGTGAGTGGATTTATTGATGACAAAAGTGGTGAACGTGAAGCAATACTAATTACAAACAATGATGGAGTGAGACACATATGTGTTGCTGCAGTGATGGGAGGTTTAACTTGAAAGACAAGTTGTGTTTCAAGAATCAAAGCCTTGATCCAAAACACGGATTCCCATGTTGAGATTTCGAAGAAACAAAAAATAAATGAATGAAAAGCTCAAAGATTTAGAGGCAGATGCGTGTACCGTGAGACAAGGGCCTAGAAAGCGAGGAAATCTTGCAGAGAAGTTGGAGGACACAAAGGGTGGTGAGGAATGTGGTGAATCCTTCCAAGACTGTACCTCAGACTCCAAAGCCAATGTCTTGGACAAAGAAAACAAAAGAAAAAAGAGTAAGAGATGATGAGAGTGGTGGTGGAGGTTGAGCTTGTGTGGGTTTATAGGTTACAAAGTTATAAGTCACAAAACAAAAGCTTGTGGATAAAACTAAAACTATAAAAATGGGCATCACATCTTCATGCCTTTTGGTTTTGTTTTTCCAAGCATCAAGCAAAGCATCCCTTCCTCACAGCCACACAGACAAGACTTTTGATCTTTGCAGTGCCACACCTCAAAGAAAATGTAAATGCTACCAAGCCTACCACTTCCATTAAATGGAAACCACTTTTCATCTTCATCACTCACTGCTTGCTTGCAGTTGCACCATACAAATTCCTTCTTTCAGTTACCATTAAATGAGTAGGATTTCACTATGCTACTTTTTCTAGAAAATTTCTTTGGCAGACTAATATTTCCTTTTATTTTATTCTCTTGCTTTAACTATGCCCAAGATCACACCTAACAAGTTCTGGCACAAAAATAGTTAAGCTAAGAGGGCCCCACCTGGATATTTTATTTTTCCATAATTGCCATCATGAACTTTGAATCAATCAAAGACCAATCCAACGGTCACTGGCTCATAGCCAAACGTGCACCGAATATCTCAGTTCTATGGTTTGGTCACAGTGTAAACTGTGAACAGCTGTTTCTGTCTTCTTTTTCTAGTTTTTCCTCTTAGTGCGAGGTTTACAACACAGACACATGTAAAAAAATTGATATATTTTTATTTAAAACCTTAAAACAGTAAGTTAATAGGTTTTTCATCTTTAGGCTTTGAATCACGTTTGAATTTCCTGACTCACTCACTATAATCCGTGGATGTCAGTATCCAAGCTCAAATTTTAAGATTTATAAACATGTAACATAGTTTGTTATATCAGTTATATATATCAGTTTATTATAGTATATTCAAAATCAAAGAATAATATTAGACGGGGTGGGCTTGGCCACATTAAAAGTTTGCAGCAGGTTTTGAAGAGCTGGATGGATTCACCATAATTGGGAATTTATGTGGCAGCAGGGATGGAAGTACGTAAAAGAAAGTTGTGCAGCATTGTGTTTGATGAAATAGACCAAGTGTCAAAATCAACCAACTACTGCTACCACTACACTATACCAATTCCATGTTACGTAGTTTTATTAGACAAAACCAGCAGTGTATGTAGAAGTCCTTGGTCTTTAATGTTACACAGTTTGATCTCCTTTATTTATGGTCAAAAAGTAGAGACTGACCCTTAAGATGTTTGCATGCGAAAAAGTTGATGAGTGTGGAAAAAGATGGAAGCATATATGGACGATGATTGATGTCCCTTTCTTCTCTAACCTCTTCACTGATTCATTCTAAAAATTTCTTCTTCCTCCTGGATTTAGGTGTTGTTGGTAGATGGATACTATGGCCACATATGAGCATTGCTATCTTGAAAAGACACATTATCTACGCGTCCTTAATTGAAGAGACTTTCTCTACAAATGACTTGTAGTTGATGATAGCTGTGTCACTTTCACCACTCCTAAAAATGTTTCTTACACACGTGCCCGCCCCATACCCCACTTCATTTCTGTCACAAAATTCAGAAATACTTTCTCTGCAACAAAACTCAAATTCTTCAACCAAATTCTTCTGTTATTATTGAAAGTATCACGTCTATCAGAGATAAAGCCAATTTAAAAGAGATAAAGCCAATTTAAAGTATATAAACAAGTATAAATGGTTTTATAAGATTAAATTAAGTTATATTTAGTTTTTGCTGAACATAAAAGTTTTCTGTCATGGACTAAACTTAATAGAATTTCTTAAAAACTGCTATATTTATTGTATGCTGAAGATAAAAGTTTTGGTATGGACTAAACTTACATAGAATTTCTTAAAAACCGTTTGTTGTTTTATAAACAAAAATGGAATACTTTAGCTAGCAAATTTGTTAAAATTACACATTTATTGTGACTTCCTCTCTCTTTCTAAGAATAAAGTATCTCGCATCAAAGTTGAAAGTCATGAGACTAAAGTGAATTTTGTTTCTTTTAACAAAGTCATTTTCATTGACATAGTGAAATAAGCTATTTTTTTAACATATTTTAGGAATAAACTATCTATAAGCCTTCTTGTGAGAACTCTCACTTTTTATTTAACCACCCAGTTATAAAAAAATGAACTTCTGGTGATGGTAGCAAAAAAAAGAAGATAATTTGCAGTGCATGAGTTCTAATTGTTGTGACTGTTAGTGTCAAAATGTATTAAAAATGAAGAAGTGCATTATAACATTTTGTGCAATGGGAATGAGTATCTTTATCGAAAAGTTTGGAAAGGTAGCTGACAGATAGATGAGTTAGCGTAATTGTACAGCATGGTCCACTCACCAACTTGCTCTCTGCAATAATACAACTCAAATTCATTGATGGAGAAGTACTTGTTCTAATCACCATGTCCCCACAAGAACCTCTTATTCACTCTCCTTCCTCATTCTTTTGCTACATCCATTTTCTATTCTATGCATCTATTCTATCTACGTACCCTCCTTCTTAAACTCTTGCATCATGCAATCAATTATTGCTTTCTAGTTTCATCCCATTTTCCATTTCTTCTTTCTCATTTTTCTCAAAACCGTATGTTTATCTACCTAGCTGTGCCTTAATAGGCTTTTTACAGTTCACCAAATGGATGTCACAAACTAAAATACAGACATTACATTCCACCAACCAACTGGATCATGTGTGTCAGCTCTGCATGGAATGAATCCTAATATGGATCCATCAATCATATATGTGTGGCAAAACCATTATCCACTTTTCGTATATCATTTTCATCCTCTACAAACCCTTCCCTTCTTTTTCTAGTTAACCTAAAAATAATACATCTTCAAAAGTTTTATGGTGTCTAAGATAATTATATAATGGATTGTGAGTTCATAATTTCAAACACTTCAATTCAAAAACATTTTAAGTTTATATTTATTTTTCTTATACTCTTGCACTAAAGTATTATAAGATTTAGGTTAAATTTTTGCTTTAAAAAATGAGTGTTCTCGATATGAAAGGTACGAAAGACTTGGAATCCAAGTGAGTCCAAGTCTCACATTAGATAAAAATGAAAAAACAGAACAAGACTTAGAATCCAAGTAAGTATAAGTCTCACATTAGATAAAAATAAAAAAACAGATTATATAAAAGTGAAAGAACGATTAACATATTGTCTTAAGGTTTTGAATAAAAAATAATATCAATTTCTGACGAACACTGCTTCTAGACAACGAGACACAATAACTAAAAAATGATCCTGGCAATAATCATTCGGCAGGTCAGTTTAGCTAAATTCTGGGGACAATTACATTGGCAACAATACAGAAAAACTAAGGACTTGTTCTTTTGAGAGGATTTGAAGATAATTTTTTTTTGTCGTTTTTTTTAGCGAATTTGGAGGTAAATGAGAGTGAATTTGAAAATAATTTTTTTTAATTTGTCACGTCAATACAATTCTATACTAATTCTCACAAATTTTATTTTTAAATTCACTCTCATTTACTTCTAAATTCGCTCAAAAAAACGACAAAAAAATTATCTTCAAATCCTCTTAAATCCCTTCAAATCCATTCCGTCAAATCCACCGAAAACAACAAGCCCTAAGAAGAGAATCCAATTTCATTACAGTGGCAACAGATATGAGTAAATCCTAGTTTTTTCTGAATTTATTGCAGTGTTTGATCGATCGTGTCAATCAAAATAAAAAAGTAAGATAATAAAACAAGGTGTTTGTGTGTTAGTTCACTCACTCCCTGTCACCTTCTTGTAGTCTTTTTGTAAACTACTATAGAAATTGTGCTGACATTAAGTTATATAATTGATTAAGATTAGTTGGTGATGATAAATGTTGCTGAGAGGTTAAGCTTACTGCGATGCTAGTTGATTGATACAATTTGTTTTGAATTCCAAAACATAATGTAAGTGCTTATAAAGAAGTAAAATCATTTTTTTACATCAAACAAAAGCACATGATTACGAGTTTTTAAAGGTAATGTGGTAACAAAAATAAACTTTTATAATTCTGAAAAAGTAAAAAATAAAAAGGAGGGGAGGACATGATAAAATGTGTCAATTGGTTATATAAATTTATTGAAATGTCAAAATATTCAATAAAGGAACAAAGTCTATTAAGATAAAACACTTAAATATTCTATTCCAAAGTGAATATGAAGAGCTATCTTAAATATGAAGATTTTATTTAAAGAATTTATTAAAAAAAATTATCATATATTTGATATGATTCTTTATTTTTATTTTTTTAGTAAAATTTTCATGTGATATAGCAAGAATGTCTAGCATGAACTTGAAAAAACTCTTTTATTACATTTTATTTTGTTTTACTCTGTGCTTGAATCTCTAAGCCATTTCTCATGTATGCATTTAGCATTGATTGATTACACAATAATTTAATTTTATGTTTATTTTTTATGAAATGTTTAATTTTGACATATTTATTTGACGTGGATATTAATTTAATGTTTATTACAATTTTATTATCAATAAATGATTTATGGAGTGCAGCAGAAAGATGTGAAAAATTAAAACATAATTATTGGTACAATATTTTTATAATTTAGACTAATCATTATACAAGATTAACCAACAAAATTAATTTGTAATTCTTATATGAAATGAGCTTTTACATACCAAATGCAGGTAGGCCAAAAGGTTAGAGTGCATTACCATTCCTACCCTTTATCTTAATATTTACAATTTTTAAAAAATGTTTAGTAGAAAAGCAAAATTTGAACAAAATGTTTTAAAAAGCAAAGCAACATTAATCAAAACATTCTTTTAATATTTCTGGTCTATTTTTTAAACAGTAACCACTTGACATTTTCTTAATCATATATGTTTACTCTTAATTATTATTAATGTTGATAAAGTTTTAGATGGTACTGGACATGATAGACCATGATGACATTACGTTGGAAGATATAATTGTGTTGAAACAAGAGACTTTGGTCCTTATTTTTTTAATTTGATATGAATTTTGAGTAGTATGGCATGCATGATGGATATGATTGGGCAGCCAAACCCTAACCCTAATCTCTCTCCCCTCACCAACTCTCATTTTATTTTCATAATACAATTTTTTTGACTTTTCAGTCCACTCACAAACTCTTTTCCTAGCTCCCATGTAAGTGAATCATTACCCATAATTTTTATCCTACTTTCTATTGTTTTTTTCTTGCATAAAATAAAAACAAAACTTCCTTCTTGTGATAATAGTGTGCTATGAATAATAATGGAAGATTTCACTTTCTACCAAGATATCATAAAAAAAATTGTTATATTGTATATGAACACAATGTAAAAACACTTGCTAGAAATTTTGTTTTATATGTGAAGAGATTAACGGTCAAACTCAAAGATCATTTGTAACTTTTTATTAGTTTTTTACTATAATTGCTAAATTTCAAAAGGCTATGTAATAGCTTACTTATCTTTTTTAACAAAAGGTTAATGGAACAATATATTTAGCTTTCAAATTATCAAGAACTTTTCAAAATAGTCATCACTCCTCAAATTTATTTATTAGCATGAGAATTACGTATTTATACTTATCAATAGTTGCATTTGAGAATGACTAAACCAAACTTAAAGAATGAGATTTTATCTTCGAAATACATAAAAGTAAGAATTAATATACGGACTACAATAATCGTCTCAAAGTATAAGACATTTATTGTATATTTAGTATCGTATTTATTGCCATAATATTGACGTGTATATCAAAATATTATTCTTTAAATACATCTCTCTTCTTCAACATATTCTAAAAAAATAATACTACTATATCATACTCTTAAAAATTCAGTTTAGTAATTTGATCCATATTTAAGTTTTTTATTTGTTTTAGTTTAATATTTATTTAACTCAATTCAATCTCTATTTTAAGAATAAAAAAATTAATATAATTTCGTATTGTTTTTAAATACATAATATATTTATTCAGTTAAATTAACGTCAACGTCATTTGAAATATGTTATTTGTTTAAATATAAGTTATTTTCTATCTTGAAATTCTTTTTTTTTTCTTCTTGATGAATCTTTTGAATTTTCTTATAATTTTTATCTTTAAATTAAATATAAGAAATAATCATTCATCATATAATGATTACATCCAACATTAGTGGGTAGTAGATATTAGTCATTGAGAATTATTTTGGAATATAAATAGTTTTATTTGATTCATCTTATAAAAGAATACAATTGTAATGCAAAAACATGCTCAAATCATACTGAAAGAGAGAGAAATAGAGAAAAATAGTTGAGAGAAATTGAAGAGAAAAAAAATGGAAAGAAGGTGTCAGAGAAAAAGAAATAAAAGAAAAGGAGTTGATAAAAAAATAAATTCAAGAAAAAAAATATAAGAGAAAAGGAAAAGAAAGAAATAAAAAAAACAAATAGGAAGGAAAATATAATTATAAAGATAATATTTTTCTATACAAATTTATCACTCATGTTCTTATCTTTCTTTAGTGATGTCAATATCATTTTCTAAATCGAATATTAAAATATTCATATATATTTTTATAGTTTCTCGTTGCCTTCATTTATCTTCTAACACTTCTTCCATTTCTTCTATCTCTTCATTTCACCTCTCACCTCTCGTCACATGATTCAGAATTTTACAGGTAGCACTTCCTAAATAATGTTAATGTAAATTTAAAATAAAAAATTATTTGAAGTTTTATTAAAAATTAATTAAGTAAAAAACATAAAGAATAAAACAAATGAAAAGAACTAATTATAGAAAATAAATTATTAATTAATTCTAAAAATTAAAAATAATATAAATTATAAAAGTTAAGAAGTATACATTATTTTTGAAAGTTACCTCAAAATTAAATTTTAAGTTGCCATATTTTTTTAAAATTAATCTCTTCTAGAAGAGATTCGGTGATTCAAAAAATTGTGTCATAAGAAAGCAAGAAAGATGGCCCCTTTTACCAAATTTCCAACCTAATCTTTGATAGATTCTGCGACCTGCTCAAGACATTAGCTTGTCCTCTATGCTGGAAATAATTGTGGCACAATTGTCTATGTCTACGTTAATTATAATATATGTTATAAACTAATTATCATACTGGTTTAATTATTAAAAAATATATATATATAAATATACGTAGATTAACTCTTATCGAACACACTTGTCACTAAATAATGGAAAGAAGAAAGAAATAAAAATTGAAATACTAAGATGCAGGGTAAGGAAGACAAGTATAGGAGTTACATGTTATAAATGTTCTAGACATGAGATTGAAACAAGTGAAGCAATTCAATTTAAGAGGGAGGTTCACCAAAGTTACAAACACCAATAAAATGTGAGTCTAATCATACGAAGGATTGACACCACTCTTTACCCAAAACCTTAAGGTAATGGTTTAATGGATCTTTCATCTTTATATAGTTCCCTACTTTCTTATTTCTATCCAATGTGAGACTTAGATTCATACTTGAATTCCCAACAATTTCTCCTTCAAGAGTGAATCTCTTTCACATAGGTAAATTTCCCCTTCAGTGGAAGCATTCCCAACCAACCACAACTACGAATAATCATTTTCAACTGTCGTTCATCCTAACAAAACTCACTTCCTCCGTTGACACATTATATGTGTAACTTTGCTTGTTCACTAGAAAAACCATGAGCATGAGACATCCTTAAAGGAAATTCTAAATATGAAATTGTAAGGTCAAACATCAATACTCCAACAATCATAACATGCTGATTCACGAATCCTTTGTTTAGTGCAATGTATAATAGAAGATATGTAAAAACAATGGTGTAAGTATGTCAATTAAAAATATAATAATTTTATAATATGTGAATGGTTGGAAACTTCATTTAAACTAATTTAATAAAACTAAATTAAATTAAAATCGATTTCTTAACTTAATATCATAGTTTAATTATACAAGTTAAAATGTGGGAAAAAATATTTTTATTGCCTTCTTTTATTCAAACTAAACACGTTTAAAAAAATCTATCTATATATTTTTCTCTCTCTATTTCATCTGAACAAAATTTTATTAAAAAAAATCTATCATATTTTAAAGAAAACAAGGATAAATTTATAATTCATTAAAAATTGCTTGTTTCCTTTCTTTTCTTTTCTGTATGAATATTTGAAATAATATAGTATTTTTCCATCAATCAAGTTACCTAATTTTTCATTAATTTTGTTTCCAAATGACTAATAAGGCAAAATAAGAAACAGAAAAGGAATAGTATCATAAAATACTATTTTAAATTTTAAAAAGTGGCATTTTGTGAGAGAGGATGAAATTTACAATGGCCTGTTACAGTGACTAGACATACACTACATCACGAAGCCATTGACGACCATGTTGTGTGATCCATCTATTCATTGTTTGATTTCTGTTCAACATCCAACAAACAATTTCTTCCATATATCTAATACCACTTTTCTTCAGGACACATCCTCGGATTTTTGCTACCTTCAACAGACAACACACAACAAAATTCTGTTTTTATATATTTGGTTAAATGTTCTTGCTTTCTTTTCATTTTTACTATATTTTCCCGCATGGTTCCACCCTATTTCTTTAATTAAATTCTCCATAATAATAATAATTATTATATTATTATTATTGATGTGGTCATTTCTTCCTAAATTTTCATAAACTTCATTCTATATTTTCATATAAAACCTTCCCATTTTGTCCTTTTACAATCTAAAGATAAAAAAATATTTTTAAATTATGCAATTTGAAAGTATATTTTTTTTAAAAGAATGATTTCTACATCATACAATCCAAGTGAAAAATGAATTTTAGATTGTGTAATATAAAAGCTAAAAATAACTTTCAAACTATAAATTCGGAACTCATTTTTTCTTAAAATTATATTTTGGATTACATATTTGCGATAGCACAATCCAAAAGCCATTTGGTTTCTAAATTGTAATTTGAAATTTATTTAACTTCTAGATTGCATAATTTTTTTTACTTACAAATTACGTAATTTGGAAGGTTTTTTTAGGGGAAAAAATAGCTTTTTACGTTGTATAATTCAAAATTTATTTTTGACTTTTAAATTTCACCATCCAGAAGTGAATAAGGACTTCCGAATGATTTCTAAAAAGGGGAAAATGGGAAAGTTTTTTATGTGGGAGCGAAGGAAATTAAGAAATAGCCTATTGATGTTTGGGCTGTTACAGCCCAAGCCCAATTATTGCAGTGAGAAATTTTGAACTCGGGCTATTACTTCCTGCACCATATTCCAACACTCTATCATTAAAACAAATCCTGAGAATATTTCAGGAGGCTTTTGAAAGGGTGCACCAAGAAATTCGATAGGGTGCAGTAAGTCCTTACCATGAACTCATTGCAACATGATAACAAAACTGAGACTGTTGCATTGGTTAAAAGATTTCTATGAATGTTAAGAACACAATTTCACAAATAAAATTTACAGAAGTCTCTCTCTGTAGTTAAACTTGTATGATAAGGAATGGTATATCAGACCTGTAAGCTCATTTTTCTGTCAGTTTTTAGGGTTCTTTAGAGGAAAGAATTCCCAGACAGAGCACCAAATGAGACCTGAGTGATTCTCTTACACAATTTGAGAAGACTTACACTTTGATTCCCCCAAGGTTTTTTGAAAATGTGTGCTTACTGTAATTCATCTCATAAAGGCAATTCCATAAGAGTTGCTATTTCACAGCTTGCCAAATTACACACACATTTCAGAGAAAATGCATCTTCCTTGAATGTCCCCATTATCAGAAATGGTGGGGTCTATCTTGAAACTCATCCAATGTCAAGTCTCATAAGATGTTTACCCTTTTGTTAAAGGATGTACCTTTATTCCTTACTTTGATCCACCTCTCACCCTCCAATGGAACAATTGCTCAACAAAGTTTATGCTTTTCCTTTTATGGAGGACAAAGGGTGACAACTCATACCTCTTTCTTATCCCATAGCTAATTATGTTACTGTGTTCTGATTTATCTGTTTGTACAAGTGTTGAACCTCTAACCTACAAAGATGCCATGAATGATCCTCAATGCCATGATGCTAAGTGCAAGGAAAGTAAAGCTCTGGAACAAAACAAAACATGGGTAATAAAAAATCTTCCACTCTGGTAAAAGGGTAACTCAATGTAAAAGGGTATACAAAAATACAAATATGAAAAAAAAATTGGGTAACAGCAAGTATGAATTCTTTGTAATTTCACTCTTCTTTGGCCAAACAACTCGTTTCACGTATCAGACATATTTAGGCCTAAGTTCTATTCCTTCAAGAATGAAACCACACTTCTGTATATGACTTGTTGTCTCCATCACTTTTATTTGCAATTGCTCTTCTTTTAGGCCTGAATTGAAGAACTCTCCCATCTCAATCTCCAACCACCCATCACTTCTCACTTTAGGACATTGTAGTTCTCTCAAACAATTATCTTTCACGTTCAGATCCAAACAAACATATTTGGAGTTGGTACTACCTCCAGAAACACCAACTGATATCACTGTCGGATGGTAATGAAACCCACTTGCATTGATCATCTTGAACACCAGAAATACTGCATAATGAGTGTCTGATGACAGACCAACTGTGCTTATCTTCCCACTGATATCAAACCAGCACACAGCACGAAGCACAGCAACCGCTTCGAACCTGCTAACACAACAATTCCTCAATGTCCTAAATTCATATCAAAGTTGTGTTTTTTCATACCACAATCAAACATAGCTGAGGTAGTTACAACAAACACTTGTAAAACCTTAAAATTAAGGTGTCAAACAAAATGTTTCTTGAAACCTTAATCAATCAATTTACCTGGACTCTGGCAGGCTTGTCCAATCCCAATGTTGAGCAGCATCACCCCATATAATGTCCAGATTTCTAGCAGAAAGCATGTAACACTTCTTCCCTGTCCTTTTGTCGAGCTGAACACTCTGCATTAATTTCGGAGACAACACATTTCATTCAGTTTGAAACCAGAAATGCTTGGTTTTATTAAAACCACCAAAACCAAATTCATGAGAAATTATTACATGAGCCCAGATCACCAAATTATGTTTGATCAAAATCATGAACAAGGATTACTCAAAGAATATAATAAAGTGTTATGTACTGACCTTTTTGCCCTGATCAATGATGGTGGGGTGGTTGCAGAGATTGAAATAGAGACCCTTCTTAGAACTGGATGAGGGAATGGAAGAAGGAGGAATGATTGAGGTCATGTTGAGGAGAAAAGCAGACCACACAAAATCAGATTCAGCTGCAGAACAAAAGCCTCTGGAAACTAAGGAGAGCTTGCATGCATCCATGGGAGACGTGTGTGACAGTATCTCTGCAATGCATCCCTCTGCCAAATCTTCAAACTCCATTGATATCTATCAAGCTTTTCCAGATAAAATCTATTTCTGACTCAAAATTCTGTTAACTTGTTTGGCATGTTTCTCAGAACAAAATGTGGGGGACACGGCATTTCTAATAATCTCTTTGGGATTTATTAATACATTTTAAAGAAATTCACTTTTTATACATCATAGCATTTTATAAATAATATAATAATATATTAAAAATAGTGAATGAAATGAAAATTATCTTTTTTATTTTGAAAAGAAAGTAAAAGAAAAACAACAAGAAAAGAGCATAGTTAGGTGGCGACCGGTGGCTAAGAGGATATTTTGTTGGAGATAAGATTCTTTTATTTTGGTGGGTCCCACCTTCGTACTGATGTTGACGAATTACCATTCCTGATAACTCCTACACCTGTCATGGTCAAGCTTTCTTCCAACAAACTTTAATTAGTCATAATGTAATATTAACACCTTAATGATAAATATTTTTAATGTAGTATTTAGTTTTAATAAATTACTCTCAACTCTTTTTAATCAAAGAGATTATATATTCTATCTTTTTATTAACATATAAAAACTCTTGCATTTTTCATAACATTACGTTAAGATATTAGGATTGTATATTTTATTTTCTAATTTAAACTTATGTATTAGATAATCGAACAAATCGTAAATTATCGTGTTTTTTAAAACTGTCCACTGTAATACCTATTTATATAGACGAATTCAATTCACATAGAATATAGATCTAATTAAAAATTAATATAATTGAAAATTTACTATAATATGTGTATTGTGAATAATATTAATTAGTATCCAATTAAAACAAACGTAATTAAAATTCTTTTTTTTAGTACTCATTCACTTTCTGGCTATTTGGTATTTTAATTAGAGTTTTTAAAGTGGACCAATATTTCTGGATTATTATGTGAGTTTGTCCAAAATAAACAGGTCAGATGTTTAATCTATTAACTTATTTAAATATGATCCCTTAATCTATCAAATTGATAGGTAAAAAACAAATTTCGGTGAACTTCCTTTATTTAAAAAAATATTATATTTTGTATGTTATATCTTTTAAAGATAAAAATATACAATAGTATTATAACTTAAATTATTAATACTTACAAATTAAATTTTAATTATTAGTTATAATAAAATAATTTAATATATAAATATAATAATAATTTTAATTTATGTAATTTAAAATATTAATTAAACAATTAAAATTTTAAAAATATTTATATTATTTAATATATTTGTAATATTTATTTATATAAATAAATAAATTGAAAAGAAATTAAAAATAAATTACCAGATAACCTCTTAATCAATTCGTTAATAAAAAATTCACAAATTTTAGCTTATTTTGTTATGACAAAACAACTCAACCAATTTGTTCCTGTATATGGTCGAGTCACCTAAATTCGTATACTTTCTGCTGCTTCTGTCCGGTCTTCCCATGATACTTAAGTTCGTCGGTTGTTTAAGTGCTGCAATAAATGCGTAACTAATGAATATGTCTACCTCTTACTTTGACTTGTATTTATAGTTTTGGTCATGGACCTAGGATTAGCAATGCCTTAATCACAGCCCAATCCTCTAATATGTGTTTTACTTTAATTACACCTGAAGACCTACCTGTCACGGCCGTCCAGTCTGGATATAGAGGTGTCGTCCGTCTCATGTGTTTGTCTGGTGTCGTCCGAGGGTCATCTGGTACACAACTCATTTTTATATATCAATAGTGAAATAGGTTAAAAAAAAAGATGGTTCATTTGTCATCTCTAATTTTAATTAAAATAAAATTCGAATTAAATTAAAAATTAAACCTATTTTCCACTCTAAACCTTTCACTTTTTTGGTTAAATAAATTTTAATTAAAAACATCTGTTTTATGCAGATATCTTACATTGATTATTACACTCATATCCATCTATTCCTCTAATCATCTAAGTTCAATTAAATATCAAATAAATTATAATTTTATAAACTCCTCATCACCTTAACTATAATGTGAATTTTAATTACACATAATATTAATAAGGTTTAATTCCTATTTTGGTCCCACTTTTCGTAGGGTCTGTTCAAATTGGTCCTACTTTTTTTCAAAAGTTCACTAAGATCCCACTTTTCGCAAAAACGGTGCAAGTTAGTCCTTTTTGGTTACGGCGTTAAAAAACTAACGGCACAGCTGCCCAGCTGGAAGAAAACTGATGAGCTGTACATTTTTATGTTGACGTGGCACTCTACATGGCAATCACCTTGCAATTGCAACCTTCAACCTCTGCCCCAACTCTCTTCCTCCCATATGCCCATGGCGTTCCTTCTCATCACCACCTTCTCCTTCTCCTCCTTCTCTTCCTCCTTCTTCCACCCTTTCAATTCCACCTTCTTAAACGGATGTTGACATCCGTTTTTTTCCTTAAACGGATGTTGACATCCGTTCTTTCCTTAAACGGATGTTGACATCCGTTCTTTCCATAAACGGATGTTAACATCAGTTCTTTCCTTAAACGGACTCTGAGTTACGTTTTTAATTTTAGGATTTATTTTATTAGTTTATTCTTTATTTTGGAAATATTTTAATAATTTAATTTAAATGTTTTGATTTATTATTTTTTAATATATTTTTAATGTATTTTAATAATGTAAGGAAAATGAAGAAGAAAGAATCGTATGAGGAGAAGTGAAACGGAGAAGACAAATGGAGTTGTAAAGTAAAACAGAAGACAAATTGTTAAACGAAATTGAGAGATGGAAAGATTGAGTGCAGGGAGTAAAGTAGGAGAACTAGGTTTGGAATAAATTAAAATAATAAAAATAAAAAATTTTAATTTGAGGATATAATTGGAATTAAAAAAAATTGGGGAGGTGAAGGGAGAAAGGTGTGGTGGTGGAGGGAGCAACACCCAAGTTTTGATATTATTGAAAAGGAAGTTCACATAACATCAATTAAATTTTACTCCAATCATATAAAAGATTTATATAACATTTTATCTAAAACTTTAACACAACAGGTAAATAAATCTTAACTTTATTTGATACTCTATTTTTTTTTTAATTTTGTTTAAGTTTTGTTCACTTGAATAAATTTAGAAGAATAAATGAATTTAAGAAGATTTGAAAATAAATTTTTTGTTGTTTATTTGAGTGGATTTGGAAGTAAGTGAGCGTGAATTTGAAAGTAAAATTTGTGAAAATTAGTGTAGGATTTGATTGATATGACAAATTAAAAAAATTTATTTCTAAATTTATTCTTATTTGTCTCCAAATCCACTCAAATAAACAACAAAAAATTTATCTTCAAATCTTATCAAATTCATTCAATCATTTTTTTCCAAATCCATTTAACAAACAAAGTGTTAATATAAAACTTAGACTCGTACTTAATATTTTAATAAAAAAGATGCTAATTTCTGATGAAGGTAAGCTTTAAGAATGTTTTGGGGATGAAATGTTCCTTTCTGGAAATAGAAAATGAAAGAGGAAGAACACTTTACATCTTTTTCCGGTTCTCCGTATATATAGTGTCTGTTCCATCGTTTTTTCTTTCAAAAGAAATACATGTTTTTACTCTCGTTTAATTATTAACTCATAAACGGTTGAATTTTTTTTTATGTAATGTAAAAGTTAAACTTAGGTTTATTATTCTTAACAAGTTTAATATATTCAATCAATATATTATATATCAATGTACCTATCTAAAATATTAGAAATCGTGACTAGATTTTTTTAAATTGAAAAAATACACTTTTAATTATCACATACTTTAGTACTGGTTTTGGAACTTTCCAGCCCTTGGAAGGAGACTTTTAAAGAAGACAAAATAAGAAGTTTCAGTAAGATACAAAAGATCATTGAAGGAAGAAATTTCAAAACGTTCTCATATAGTTTGTGTCATATTGTTGTTATGTCATTATATGTAGTTAAACTCTTTTTTGTTAGATTAAATGAAATCATTCAACATTAAGTATTATTATTTTTGCTATATTTGCTAATATAAGTATATCTTATCTTTTTTATTTTTGTTAGGGATTTTATTTTTACGTTTTATGTTTTTTGTGGCTGGAACATTCGGTGTGGAACAGTGATTCCATTTTCTTTTGTAACAAATAGGATTGTATTAATTATTTTATGTTTTTCCATACGATAACTCTAATGAAATACTCGATATATTTCTTAAAAACTTCTTCAAGTTCTTACAATAATGTCATTCTTTTCTCCAAAAAAAAAAATCAAGAATAAACCTTTCTAGAGTGGATTCTTGCTTTAAGAATAATATCCTTCTAGGATGGATGTCTTCATTTTCTGCCGGCAGAAATGATATTTTTAACACACACAATTTTTTTTATATTTATTTAATATTTTTATTTTTTGAAAGTATAAAATTTTACTTCTTTTTATTATTATTTCATTCTTATAGGTATGTGACATTCAATTTTGAAGTTAGAAAAAAGTACTGAAATTCATTGTGTGAAGGAGAGTGGTGACAGTGCAGGACAGAGTAAATTCATTCATGGCTTGAGTAGGAGAGTCATCCATCAACCACACAGTTAACAATAGAATAACGATATTTGAAAATATTTTTTAGCGATATTTTAAAATCATTGTATTATTATATAATTAGTCTAAAATTATTTCACGACCAATAATAATAATTATAAATATTAACATTAATTAATATAATGATAATATATTAAAATATTATAAAAAAATATTATCAAATTATATTGTCCTCGGTAATAATAATAATGTTAAATTGCGCTTTTATATTAAAATGTACTATTTGTTTACTTTTCCTTTTTTTTTCATTAAGGTGTGCTTTTATAAATAAAAAAAAAGTTATTAAAATAGGAAGATTTAGATAAAAACGTTATAATGATAGATATTTATTTTCTTATAATAAAATATAGATATTTAATAAAGTATAATAATAACTAAGTATATAAACTAATAATCAATTGTACAGGTTTGACGAAATCGATTATACATTTTTGTAATCAATTAGATTTTGTTATAATCAATTATATACAAATTTATTTAAAGATAATGAAGGAAATAAAAGATAAAAAAGTTTAATTTTCTTTTAATATATTTGTTTCTATCAACAATATTTATAAATATTTATTAAATTATGACGAAACGAATATTTTAAAGAGGTTGAAATAAAGGATAATTGATTTGAATAATATCATTTACGAAATTTAAGATCGAAACATTAATGTTATTAGTAGGTTTAATAAAATGTTTTAAAACAAATTATAGGTTTTTTTAAGCTTTTCATTAGAATTTATATTAATATTTATTTTTAAAATTTCAAGTTAAAAAATATTAGAATTTGAAACACAACCTAATTCTATAAACATATTTTATCTTTATTTTTTAATAGGATAAATATGTTTTTAGTTTTTAATATTTAACATAAAATTTGAATTTATTTGTCTTAAATTTTAATACAGTTTAGCCTTTAATTTAAAAATAAATAAATATAATTTTTTAATCAATTTGTGTTAGACATTTTTAATTTAATTTGTCAAAATATATTTCAGATTCATATTTAATTTATTTACATTTACTATTTAACATGTTTTAATCTAAATATTAACTTAAAATGTTATTTAATTATGAAAACTAAAAATAATTTAACATTATTATACTAAAATATGAAGTCTAAATTTAGAAACTACAAACATATATCACTTAAATCCTTTATTTAAACAAACATATGCTTCTTATACTTCCAAAATATTTTTCATAGTGATACTTTCATAATATTTTTTTAATAATATTTTAATATTATTCATGTATTATTCTATTATTGGTCTATATTGATATTTGTAGTTATTATTATTGATTATAAAATAATTTTAGATTAATTATATAATGACATGTAAATAATATTAAAATGTTAAAAAAAATATTTTCAAAATATATCATTATGCTTTTCATTAAGATGCCTTTTTCTTTACGTCCCATTCATACCTCCTTTCTTTATTTGTAGCTTTCTCATTCGTTGTATTCAGCATGCTAGTGTACCTGATATTGCCATTTTGCAAATTTTCAACAATAACATCAAGGAACTTGGCTCGAACTTACCTCTATTTCGAATTTAATGCTTTCTTAAAATTTTCAATTATTTATTTAATTACCTTTTATTTTTCTATTAATTATTTTAAATATTATTGTTGTCATAAAAAAACGTGTTAATTGATTATATATAGGGAAATAGTTGTCAAATCATTGTTTTTCAACTTTTTTTTATAAATAGACCTTTTGTATTTGTATATTTGGTTTTCTTGCTTGCTATGATGCTTCACTTTTCCAATTTAGAAAGATGAATTTTCTTTTTCAACAGTCAGATTCAGACTTTAGAAATTTTCTTTTTCTTATGTTGTCGCAATTGCTTGGTTGGAAAAACAAGAAACATTATTTTTTTTATCATCCCACCGACGTCGAAATCCAAACCAATCAATGATGCTAGGAATTTGGATTTTCTATTTTGTTCTTTAGTATCTTTATTGTAACTTTAAAATACATAATTTAATATTTAAAAATGTATTAAATTCTTTTAATGTGTAAGAATTAGAGTGTTCTAGAAAAGCACATTTACTATTTCGGATTTTGGTAAATAAGAGAACAAATTAAATATATACTTTTAGAATGTTTTTATTGGATTGTATATAGATTTTATTTTCTAGAATGTTCTTCCAACTTCCAGAAATACCAATCTGGAAGCATATTAATCTAAACTTTACCATTTTGAAACATTCTCATGAGCTC
This sequence comes from Vigna umbellata, assembly GCF_029865625.1. Taxonomy (NCBI): domain Eukaryota; kingdom Viridiplantae; phylum Streptophyta; class Magnoliopsida; order Fabales; family Fabaceae; genus Vigna; species Vigna umbellata. The sequence goes on along the minus strand of NC_142165.1, from coordinate 16,557,286 downwards.
CAACACCCCTTGTCGGATAACTCTCTTCCAAGTTCCAGCCACCAGCACAACATAATGTCTTCAAATAAAAATTGAAATTCCAAATCTTGTTTGGTGCAGATAGAAATTGAAGGGGTGCAGAAAGTAACCTCCTTGATTCTATGCATTTGATCGTGCTGCTGTACGGCCCAATCAAAAATGGCCCAATCATCGCAACACACCAAACCCATTTGATGGAAATAAACCATTTAATAGTGGCAAAGATTAACCACTTGGTGACTTCGCTAGTTTCGTTGAAATACATTAGTTTTTTCTTTAACAAACATCTACTTTACAACTACTTTTGAAACATTATATTAAGCTAATAACAATAAATATTAAATAAAATGTTACAATAAAATAAAACTTTGCATATTTGTACAATGCTTATGGGAAAAAAGATGTCAAAACAAAGAATAAACTGAGAATTCTGCATTTTTTGAAGTTTTCATCCTTCACATATCAGACATGTTTAGGCCTAATTTCTATTCCTTCAAGAACAAAACCACACTTCCATATATGGCTTGTTGTCTCCATGACTTTCACATGCAATTGCTCTTCTTTTAGGCCTGAATTGAAGAACTCTCCCATCTCAATCTCCAACCAACCATCATTTCTCACTTTAGGACATGGTAGTTTTATTAAGCGATTATCTTTCAAGTTCAGATCCAAACAAACATATTTGGAGTTGGTACTGCCTCCAGAAACACCAACTGATACCACTGTCGGATGGTAGTGAAATCCACTTGCATTGATCATCTTGAACACCAGAAATACTGCATAATGAGTGTCTGATGACAGACCAACCGTGCTTATCTTCCCACTGATGTCAAACCAGCACACAGCACGAAGAACAGCAACCACTTCGAACCTGCTAACACAACAATTGCTCAATGTCCTGAATTCTGATCAAAGTTGTGTTTTTTCATACCACAATCAAACATAGCCGAGCTAGTTACAACAAACACTTGTAAAACCTTAAAATTAAGGTGTCAAACAAAATGTTTCTCGAAACCTTAATCAATCAATTTACCTGGACTCCGGCAGGCTTGTCCACTCCCAATGGTGAACATCATCACCCCATTCAATGTGCAGATTTCTAGCAGAAAGCATGTAACACTTCTTCCCTGTCCTTTTGTCCAGCTGAACACTCTGCAATAATTTCGGAGACAACACATTTCATTCAGTTTGAAACCAGAAATGCTTGGTTTTGTTAAAACCACCAAAACCAAATTCATGAGAAATTATTACATGAGCCCAGATCACCAAATTATGTTTGATCAAAATCATGAACAAGGATTACTCAAAGAATATAATAAAGTGTTATGTACTGACCTTTTTGCCCTGATCAATGATGGTGGGGTGGTTGCAGAGATTGAAATAGAGACCCTTCTTAGAACTGGATGAGGGAATGGAAGAAGGAGGAATGATAGAGGTCAAGTTGAGGAGAAAAGCAGACCACACAAAATCAGATTCAGCTGCAGAACAAAAGCCTCTTGAAACTAAGGAGAGCTTGCATGCATCCATGGGAGACGTGTGTGACAGTATCTCTGCAATGCATCCCTCTGCTAAATCTTCAAACTCCATTGATAAAGCTTCTGCTTTTTCCTTCCAGTAATGGAGATGTATATATATATATATATATATATATATATATATATATATATATATATATATATATATATATATATATATATATATATATATATATATGTATATATATCAACTAAGAATGATGATGGTGATGCTTGTACCTCTATTGCTTATATCAGTTACCTTTTTCTTCTTTGTTTGAGTACTTCACTTGGTCAGCTATTCAATTGCTTGAACAAATTGGGTGTTGTACAGCTTTGACAATTATGTTAATGAGTTGAGCATTTATGTACTTGAATTTATAGATTAGGAAAAAGTTTCTTTAATCCATTTCACCAGCATTTTCAAAATCTTTATAAAGATAAAATGATTTTAATAAAATGTATTTTTTATATTAAAAAAAAGTAAAAAAAATGGTGAAAAATGATATCAAATAGATATAAAAAAGTATGATATTAAAGTGCCATATTCCTATATCCTATAGATAAATGGATAAATTCTTTGTAAAACTCTTCCCGGTGCATGTTTTGAGCTTTCTTTGTCAAAATTCAATTTGAGAATTAAAAAATAGTTATTCCAATTTTTAACTTGAAAGAAACTGTGGGTAGGTTAGCATCTTGGATAAGGCATTCCATATTACGTTATGGCAGAAATCGGTGGGCCCGGCCTGTTTTTAGGAAACATATGAGTAAAATAAGATAAACATGTAAAGTAATAAAAACATAAAATAATAGTCAATTTTGTACTTTTAAATTGCTCTCTCTCTTATTTATTTCTTTATTAAACATTTTCAAAGAGTTTCCCATTTATTTTTTTACTTTATTTCTTCTTCCCCAAAGATAGAAAGGTATCGTGAGCCTCCACTCAGAATCCATTTTCGAATGCTTTGAAGATTTAATGGCGATTTTTATTTTTTTTATAGTCGGAAGACGAAAAAAAAAATCATTAAGTAAGAATATGGATAAGGAGGAATTCCTCTAACAACTAAATTTTCAATTAAGAAATAATACTCATTAAATACAAAATTAAACGCATAAAACTATTTTAAAGTATCAAAAGTTTCACCTTAAATTGCAATTTAGTCTAAAGTATACATCAAAAGTCAATGAATCTGTTTGATGAACTTTAATTTTGAGAATCACGGATCTTGGGAATTATTTAACTTTTTTGGTTGCATAAAATTCTTATATTTTGGAAAAATATATTTTTGAATCGAAAAGAATATTCTTAAGAGTTATTATTATTTTTAAAATCAATTATTTTTCATGTTTGATTTTAATAGAACGTTTTTGGATATAAGTTTTTTTTAATGAATATTATTGTGCATAAATAAATTCGACAATAAACTTCTGTAGCGCTTTATTATTTAAGCTTTATTATTTAAACTTCTGTAGCGAATTTATTCGACAATAAATTCGACACTAAACTTTTTAGTTTTAAATTATGAATCGCGAAAATATTTTTAATTCCACAAAGGTCTTTTTGTTTTTAATCTAATACAAACTCCGGTGCAGTGATAATTTCTTCATGTTTATGAGAGTTAGGTATTATCAAATCATCCCGAAAATAATTAAATTATTCTATAAATTTTGTAAAATGATAAAACTATAAAATAAGATATTTTATAATAATATTTAAACATGTATAAAATATATTAATACAACAAATATATATTATTTATTCAACTATACTAAAACAACAAAAATGTCTATACCAATCTAATCACTTTTCTCTTAAAGTATTTTCTAATTCTAATTCTTAATTTTTCATCTCTAATGGTATTTTTTATATATATTATCTCTGTACATATATTTTCATTTACTCACACCCATAAAATAATTATTATAAAATTAAAAAATAAACATAAACAAGACAAACGAAACAAAGAAGCTAAACTAGTTTACATAAAAGTATCATATATTAATAACACGTATTGTACCACAATTTCATGTACTTCAAAACAATTATATACATACAAATCATATAATCAAAGACTTTATTTCACATTCGGATACATGTATTTAATGTTAGAATAATTAGAGACATGTACTTATAGTGGTTTTTACTGCTCTACAGAATAATTGTTAATGAATTTCATTATATATATATATATAAGTTATGAGGTTAATTCCTTTTTGCATATCAGATGATTATCCTGCCTTTAGATTAGTATTTCCTATGACTTTCACCATATAAAACATTATACTTTATATAAGCGTGAATAATTATTAAAATACTAGAATATCTCTTTACTTGAATCCTTACATCAATGCATACACTAAAGGAATGCTACCATAGAATCTCCTTACAAGATTTTGTGAATTACATCAAACTCAAACTTTCATCCGTAAGCATGATTTCGCATCAAATTTCATATACCAAACAATCACCCATATTTGTATTCATCCATATTATGTAGTATCATGTCCATGATTAATTATAACCATCATATATTTTCATACATGCTCATATCATTAAAAAACCAATCATCATCACAGTTTCATACATCATTATACACATGCATATTCATCAATGAATCCATATTCAATTTTATAATTAAACATACCTTCTTTTAATCAAAGATCTAACCAAAATCACAAATAAGAAATGATTTTCACAAAAGAGAAACCTAAAAAAATTAGATAAACATAAAATTCTAATTTTTCTAACTATAAACCTTAAATTAAATATCTCATAGGTCAAAGTAACAATTCGTGTGTTAAGGAATAAGTGTCAAAATTTCAGTTTGATTCAATGGTTAACAAAGCGAAAATCTCATTTTTTTCCAAGATGACGCAAACCAAAAAAACTGGGTGGCCCCCAATGTTATAATCCTAGGAACCCATTGATTTGAGTGCACTCAACAGTCCAAAAGTGGTGTTTGATGCCCCTAAGTCAGTGGTCGCTACCTTAGTGGTGCTCGATGGCACTACAACGACGTTCAACATTGTATCACCATCCAAAGCTTGCCCTTTGAGCTTTGATCGAACAATTTGACTCCTTTTAAGTTAATCTCTACTTAATAAACTTTCAAACATTTAAAATTTCATATTTTTAACTCAAGTTGAACTAGATTACTTAATTTGATTAGAGATTATGTTAATTGTTTTCTATGAATTTGATTCATCTAAATTGTTATTGAATTTTCTCACTAATTTATCCATGAAAAATAATAAATCTTATAAAAATAATTAGGTTCAATACTTACTTTGGTCCCTCGATTTGTAGGGTGTGTTCAAAGTTATCCTCTTTCTTTTCAAAAACGGTTTACCTTAGTCCTTTTTGCTTACGGCGTTAAAAATGCTAACGACAGACTTGCTCCCCTCGCAAAAACTTGATGACCTGTTTAGTTATTATTGACGTGGCATTGTGAGGTCATTTAAGGTGTTCATTACGTTTAGGGTTAAAATGACGTGGAAAATCTAAAACACCTTTCAAGCCGTTGTGAGGACACCATCAACATCTTCTTCTTCCTCGCGATTCAGACACAACAAAATTCAGAAAAATTCCCAATTTTTGAACTCCCAAATCGCATAGCAGAGCAATGCCGCTGCCATGAACCCTAGCTCGCGAGTGTTGTAGCCATGAACCCTAGCGTTGCCACCATGCCAACCACACCGCAAGCTCCTCCACCAATCTCCACTACCTGCAAATCAAACACAAAAATTTAGAAACAGAAACCCTAGCATCTTCTTCCTCGCGAGTTCATCATTCTCGCGCAACCTGCAAATGCACGAAACCCATTCTCCTCACAAGTGTCGCCAACAAACCTGCATCCAAAGTAGAACCAGAAACTCATTTACATCTCGAGGACCGAATCGTAGTGCCATGACGTTCTCCTTTGCGTAGCAATCACACCGCCGTTGTGAATACTTGAATCGCGCTTCCATGGCAATTCGTTATAGAACCTCCAGTTTTCATGACGACGCAGAGAAAGCACTTGCCCATTCTGCAATTGTGAAACCCTAACTTTGGGTGAAAAGGGATCTATCACGTGGCATCTTCTCATTGGTCAAATAGGGGCTAAACACCTCACAGTGCCACGTCAACAATAATTGTACAAGTCATCAAGTTTTTTACAATGGACAAGTCTGCCGTTAGCTTTTTTAACGTTGTAAGCAAAAAGGACTAACGTGAACCGTTTTTTCAAAATATAAGACGTTAGTGAACTTTTGAAAAAAAAGAAGACAACTTTGAACACACCCTAGAAATCGAAGGACCAAAATAAGTATTAAATAAAATAATTAAATGAACTCATTTATAAGCTTTTTAATTTAATTAATAAAATATTTAGACTTTACTTCCTTTTAAACTACTTTTTTTTTATAAATTTAAATTTATTATTTTTTATAGTAACTTTTAAGTTTGATTAAAATAAAAGAGGGTTTAAGTGTGTGATTTGGTGACAATATGGTTTTACCAAAGATGAATGGAATCACCTAGTATTATTAAATTATCTTCATCTTCTCTTTTACATTAATTTGTAAAGAATTATATGAATGGTTTATGCAATTTAAAAAAAATATATGCTATAATTCAAAATTTTCTATAAAATTATATATATATATATATATATATATATATATATATATATATATATATATATATATATATATTAGTTAAATTAAAAAAAAAGGAATGCCCTTAATCCCATATGAGAAATTTCAAAATATTTAAATTAAAGCTTTTTTAGAATAAAATTAAAATTTAATCTTTTATATTTTCAAAAGATATACAATCTAAGAAAATTTACATTCATCTTTCTCACAAATAAAAGCACAATTAAGCAAATTCCCCCTTTCCCAACTTAACTAATTGATAGTTTACTTTCCTCCTTTGACTATTTAATGATAATTACTTCCAATTAATACTTTGTATTTAAATGTTATGAAAAAATGAATAAATTCAGAACATTGAACTCATTTCTTTATAAAAAAAAACACAAAAGTTAATTTACAAAAATTTTCTCATATAATCATTTTATTTTTTATCTTTTAATCAACAAAAAATTAATCTAAATTTGTCTTCTTCTTTTTCTTTTGCAAATAATCTTAACTTTTTATTATTATTATTTCATAAATTCTATTATATGAATTTTTTTTGGTTCATTATATTTTGTTTATCTGTTAAATTTTTAAGTGAATAATAACCTCTTACACAACTTTATTTCAAAATATATTTTAGATAATAGATCAAGTTGATAATTATACATTTAAAACTAAGTAAAAAAAAAAAAAAAAGAAAGGGAGGTGGGGACTGCCCCTAAGGATATTTTCTTGAAGATAAGATCTTTTATTCAAGTGGGTTCCTTTTGCATATACCCTCAATTATCATAGATCATACTTGCACCAACACAGTTCCTTTTAATGAAACTTTAAACAATTACAATAATAATACATTTTGAAATATTTTAACCTATTCTTTATTTTTAACAATATATAACTTATATTTATTAAGATACTTTGTGAATTAATTAAGGTAGGACCTAAATCTTTTTATAGATCTTAATTTATTGAAAAATGTTTTATTATCTTATCGATAAAGAAATGTTATTATTAATGTTTGTTTGTCCTATGTGCAGATTCAGATATCCAATGACAAAGCCTTATCAGATAATGTTATTATTTATATTTTTTTCTCAAAAGTATATGACATTTATTTATCTATTTTATTGTGAAAATAAAATATAATCACAATATACACTTCAGATGTGTCTCCATGACCAGTTCCAAACGAGAAGAAAACAGTTAAAAAATAGAACATTCAGTTTAAGGTTGATCAAAACAAAAACATTAGCGTTAATATCGCCACCTTGTATTCTATTCTATGGGCGACATTAATTGAAGTCCAGAACATTCATTTACTCTATTCATCAAAATCATAGGATGAAAAGTATTATATAAGATGTGGGACCCACTTCATCTTTTCTCATCACGCTTGAAAAAATCAAGAAGAGATAAGAACAAAGGAAAAAGAAACATATCATCACTGTCATCAAGAACAATATAAAAATATTAGAAAGCCGTGATGACGAGCAAGTAGATTAATTATCCTTTTAGATATATTACTCATAGTTTCACTCACAGTTTCACAACACAATGGGTTCTCTCATGGCAGGATGGGACTCTACCCATGTGGATCCTAAGTCAGGTAATTGACTTATAATTCAATTTTTGGTTTCGTGTCGTGTCGGATTAACTTAAACAAAGATCCATAATTTATATTAATATCTGATAAATTTTATGCTTTGTGTTTAAGCCTGTTTAATAATGGTAAAAGATGGTGATTTTTGATGAGGTTAACGTTGTTGAATGTTTCAGCCACACTTAAGAGGAACCGTTCACTGACCAAAGATGAAATTAACGCTTTCTGGAAATCGAAGAAGAAGATAGAGGAAGAACACCTCACTGCTATTTCAACTTCACCACACACTGTTCAGGTTTCAAACTTCTGCATAACTTTTTGTTAAATGCATTTATCAGTAAAGAAACTTTTTATGATTCTTCATCTCTGCATATAAACTTTAAGCTGCATGATCATATCAGTTTATGGTAGTATTTATACATATATGTGATTTTTCTGATGCAGAATGGACAGGGCAGGAAGAACAACACAGAGACTGAGAGGAAGTTTCAGAAATCAGTGAGCATGCCAGTGACACGTGTACGTGAAAACTTAAATAAGGAGATTTTTGATACAAGTTTGGAGCAGCTTATCGAGAAAAATGGCTGGTAATGATATGAACTTTTTCTCTTTTGCAATATTAATTGTAGAACTAATCCAGTTTTATACTGTTATTAGTTAATTAATTATGGTTTTAATATGTGGATGTATATATATGCATGCATGCATGCAGGTGGACCAGGAGTAGCTGGGCATTTCTGAATGAACCTCCAGTGAATGAAGCTGCATCATACAAGTACACATCACAGTTTCATGTTGCCAACATGGAATCATCAAAATTTAACCCTCAAAATGGAATTAGTGCTTGATATATATATATATATATATATATATATATATATATATATATATATATATATATATATATATATATATATATATATATATATATATATTGTTATCATGACGTTGGTGTTGGTGTCTGCATAAAAAACTATATAATATATATAACATGATGTTATTAGTGGGTTTAGTTGGTGTTTTTCGTGTTGACTGAATTATATGTTAAGAGAGATTTGGTGTGTTTTTGGTTTGGAAGAATTGAAGGCACAAATGGAGAAAGAACTTCTGAAGTTGAAATGTTTGGTTTGTTTGAGATGGTAATGGAATGATCTGAACAATTAATGAATGACTTTGATCTGCTAACTATTTACTGCTATATATAACTTCTTTGTTATACTTCTGGAAATTTTATGTTACTTTCCTTTTCATTCTTTTGAGAAAAAAAATAAAAATTGTTGGCTTATTTATCATTTTCGAAGTTATATTTAATGTTTTAATAAATTTAAATATCATGTATGAATAAAATAATTATTTAGGATGAAAGAGTATTAATAAAATAATTTCTATTATAGCTTATTAATTAAGTTTGTTTTCATGATGACGCCTGTTCACTCGTTTAATTAAATGATTGGGCTTGGGCTTGGGCTGTCCGTGTATACGAAAGGTGGATGGTTCCCACATTTGATTCAAGTTGTTTATGGGCTAAGCCCATTTTAGATTGCTTTCTCATTTTCAAACACAGTGAATCACATTAAGATGTCGACTTGTTTTTCATTTCAAATAAATTAGTAAACACGTTAAAAACATTTTGCTATAGATATCAAGCACAACCCATATTAGTAAGTAATAATAAATCATAAATTCAAATATATTATTCAAATAAGAATTCACGTGATGTGCATTATATTCGTCAAGCTATGTGCCAAGCTTTAATTTTAAGAATAATAATAATAATAATAATACTGTAAAATGAATTAATATTTCATAACTAAATATTATAACTCAATAAATATTAATAGATACAATATTTAATTTATCGTGACATATTTTAATTTGAACTTTCAATGCACACGTTATGATTTGATTTATTTTAAAAGGTATTGCAATAATTATGCCAATAAAAATAAATGTTGTAATTTTTATTTAAAATGTTGTAATTATGCCAATAGAAATAAACTTACAATCGAAATATATCTACTGTATTGAATCGAAACACATTTAATGTATCGAATCGAAACAATAGGTAGGATTAGTTAATTCATTTATAATTTATGTAACGCTAATATTTGCATGAAACAGAAATTATTAATTTTATAATTAAATTATATATATTTCTAAATTTTATATTTGTTATTATTTTGATTTTCTTTTTTGTTATCATTTTTATAGTTAGTTTATATATATATATATATATATATGGGGTTTGCTAACGCGCGTACGCCTGTTTTTCAGTTGGTACATTTTAGCAATGTGTACCGGATTTTAGTAGACAAAAATACCCTTATATATCATGGATTCTAAGTTTTAAGGTTAAGGGTATTTTAATAATTTTCATTCTCAAAACTTAAAAAAAAAAAAAAGAAACCCCCAAACCCTTGCTCACCTCTCTCATTCCTCTCAATCCTTTCTCTTTCATCTCTCTCACTCCAACCTTTTCTCTGTCATCCCTACTGTAGTCCCAATTGAAAATATCATAAACACTTGCCTTTAAACAATTTGCTTTTGTAAAGAGTTGAGTCATTGACATATTCACCTTCAGGCAAAGGTTCATTCAAGATCTCTTCAATTTCACCATCTTCACTAATTTCTCTAATTTCATCATCTGCATATGTTGAATCATCATCTCTAAAAAAAACCCTCCAGGCCAATTACCAATTCTTTCGGATGTCAATTATGCTTGTGAAAATTAGATAAAATTATATAGGACAAAAATTATAAAATGAAAACTCATTATAAAGTCATTTTTTGTAAGAAATTGTTTAACAACGAGCGTTTCTGATTTTTTCCAGGCCAATTACCAATTCTAGATAAAATTAGATAAGACAAAAATTATAAAATAAAAACTCATTATAAAATCATTTTTTGTAAGAAATTGTTTAACAAGTATTTCTGATTTTTTCTAGGTCAATTACCAATTCCTTCATGCTTGTGAAAATTGGATAAAATTAGATGAGACAAAAATTATAAGATCAAAACTCATTATAAAATCATTTTTTTGTAAGATTGTTTAACGGCAAGTGTTTCTGATTTTTTCAATTGGGGCTACAGCAGGGTGTTTCTGATTTTTTCAATTGAGACTCCAGTAGGGATGACAGAGACAGGAGGGTGTTTCTGATTTTTTCAATTGGCACTACAATAGGGATGACAGAGAAAAGGTTAGAGTGAGAGAGATGAAAGAGAAATGATTGAGAGGAATGAGAGAGGTCCCTTAACCTTAAAACTTAGAATCGATGATATATTAGGATATTTTTGTCTAATAAAACCCGGTACACATTGCTAAAATGTACCAACTGAAAAACAGGCGTACGCGCGTTAGCAAACCCCTATATATATATATATATATATATATATATATATAAATATATATCCCAAAAGGCTTGTGATCCAAAATGTAACGAGAGGTTAGGTTATGATGCCATTTGTAACGTCCCCGTAACTTACAAGAAATATTGACTGTCTCCACACATCAACACGAGCCTTCCAATGTGTTTTGTTCCCACTCGCACATTTTCCGAAAAAACTTTCCATAAGGAAGGTCATTTTTGTGTAATGAGTAACCAAATCAATTCCTTTAAGTTATCCTTCAACTGTATAGTCCCATACCTATACAGTCTCTAGATCTCTCTCATTCCGGTGTATGTTCGATTCATCCATGTGCCCTTCCACTGGAAGCCTGCTAGGAGCGGTTCCTTGTTTGTGCTCCTTGCACTTCGTGCCTCTTGTACCGGCGATCACTCCCCGCCCTCGTCAGTGCCCGGGTGTCACATGCCCACCAGCTTCCGTTTGGTTCGTCCTCAAATCACATCGTACTGGGAGAGGCTAGGCTCTGATACTACTTGTAACGTCCCAACAACTTACAAAGAATATTAACTGCCCCCACACATCAACACGAGGCTTTCCAATGTGCTTTGTCTTCACTCGCACACTTTCCGAGAAAACTTCCCATAAGGTCATTTTGGTGATATGAGTAGCCAAATCAATTCCTTTAAGTTATCCTGTATAGTCTCATACCTATACAGTCTCTAGATCCCTTTCATTCTGGTGTATATTCGATTCATTCATGTGCCCCTTCCACTGGAAGCCTGCCAGGAGCAGCTCCTTGTTTGTGCCCCTTGCACTTCGTGCCTCTTGCACCGACCATTACTCTCCGTCCTCGTCAGTGTCCGGGTGTCACATAAAAGAATCAATTTTCCCAAACCCCCTTATATCATTTAGGTTTAATTGCCTAAGTGAAAATTTTCTTCATTAAGAATGGAAGTTAACTTTTTTTAATAAACAAGCATAATAATTATTAAATATCATACATTTCTTCAATTACTTTAACGAATTTAAAAAATTAAGAAAAAGTCAAATTTATATACTAAAATTAACAAAATATATGTATGGAAGTAGCTATTAATCGTAAAATAAAATAATAATTTGTTTTCGGCGCAGCAGTGGTACGTTTCTGTCTCAGTCTCTTATTTGTTTACTTTTTTGACTAAAGTACTGTGGAAGAATCCAAAAGGTAGGTTTAAGTGACGTGGCACGAATCTTAAGTAGAATCATTGAGATCCATTTCGGCCTATTAATCATTCATCGTGCTTCTCTCAAACACACCACTCACCACCCCATATCCATAAAGAGATTCCACTTTCAAATTCTTTCAATTTTTTCTACAGAAATTTTCATCACATTTTGTTTAGGTGAAAAAATCGACAAATATTCAGAGTTCATTTGTCATAAACAAATATTCCAACAAGCATCGAGCCAAATTCTCATAAACAAATATAAGGTAATTTGAATCTCAAATTTTTTTTTCAAAAACACTAATATAGTTTGGTGAAATTATTTCGTAGTCTCACTCGTAAATTATCCTATGATTGTGCGATCAATTACGAATCCAATAATTAATCATAGTTTGAATTATCTGATAAGTCAGGAGTGAATCTAGTTGATCATCACACTGAATTAAAATATAATACTGATCAACATAAAATATAATTATTCGTAATTGGATCGTGATTAGCTAATATTAATAAAAAATCAATCTCAAAATTTATGAGTAATTAAAGACTTAGAGATAAAAGAGATATATGATTTTGTATTTACTACATTATTAATTGTTATAATATATAAGTGAGATACAAACCTCACTTAATAGATCTATCCTAACAATATTTTTTATTTATTAAGCATTTCAATTTCACTCGCTATCGGATCACTCAATTTTTACTGTGTATATATATTTTTTCAATGTTCATTTGATTTTAAATGTGATTAATAGGAGTCATGTGCCAAATTCCTATAGTCAAATGCTAAAAGGAATTATTGATCACTTTCCAGAAAATGATAAAGCTTCATCATCATCGTCATGAAAGTGTATAATAATAATATCCAATAATAAAATACGCTCCTTAGTTAAAATTAAATAAAATTATCTAAATGTGTATACAAAATTATTGTGTTATTATAGGGCACAATTTGATGGGAATCTAAAAAGGTTGGACAAAAGCACAAAAAGTTGGTCCTTGATTTCTGCTGGTTTATTTTATTATATTACCACACAGAAAACAATGTTTTTTCAAATAATCACAATGGTATCAATGTTATTGTTTACTTGCGTTAAAGGGTGTAATCAAATATGATCACGTGTGACAAATTGATACTTTCTTATATTTCACCATAAATATTTTTTTTATACATAATACAATCACTTTTAAAAAGTAATGTAATACTTAAAAAACAAACTTTAAACTTAAATCTAATTCAATTCTTAAAAAAATCACCACTTGATTTGTATCTATTTATTTATTATAAATAAGTTTTGATATTTAATTATGGAACTTCCACACAACTTAATTAATAAATAAGAAAATTTACAAAATTATATTTTAACTTATGATTTTCCATATTAAAAAATAAATTTAAAGTCAAACTCAAATAGACTTAACTTATAATATAAAATTTACATTTACTTATATATTATAAATTAATATTATTTTTAATTAATGTGAATATTTTAATAATAATTATTAAAAAGTAAATTTTTATATTTATAAAAATAATTAATTAATATAAAGTATGTATACATTTTTTTTAGTATAAAAATAATAAAATCTTAAATATTAAGACCTCTAAAATATTTTTATCTAATGGAATTACATAACAAATATATTTATATTAAATTAGTGTAGAAACAACGTCACTTCACAATTGAAAAGAGAAAAAAAAATGTTTCTTTATAATATAAAATGATAAATACTTTCTTTAAAGACATTTCATTCTATCTGCTATATTCCTCCTCATATATCTATGTCAAATTTTCATAAAATGATTTATAGTGAATTATTAACAATATATTAACAATATCGTAAAGTGAATTATTAACAATATATTAACAATATCATAAAAAAGACATTATCTCAGATAAAATATGTAAAGTGAATTATTAACAATAATAGTTTTTAAAAAATAAAATAAAATAATCAAATAGCATATCGTATTTTGTATAAATACTTAAAACTTTTTATCTTTATTATGAAATATAAATATAATATTCAAATAGCATAAATTTAACATACATAAAATTCAAAACGACTAATTCCATGCCGATAATTTTTATCTTTATTCTTGTAAAGATTTGACATTTAACTATATTTTGAGGATTATTGTTTCTATAAATCCACTATCAATAGCAAAATCACTTTAGTTTCTCTAAGATGCCTTTATTGGAAATAAATTTTCTATAATAGATTTATTTTTAAATATACTTTGTTTTATTTTTATGTTTATTTTATTGTTCTTTAAAAAATTGAAATTCTTTTTGAGATTTATAATTTTTGAAAAAAAGTCAAAATTCTCTTTCGATTTTTCTTATACATATGAAAATTTTAGTTTAGTCTTAAAATTTAAATAAAAACCTGAAATTAATTTTCATTCTCACATTCATATTTTATTTCATGCAGACTGTGCTTAATAATATATTACCAAAATACAATCTACTATACATATAAGAAAATAATATATTATGAAAATTACTCCTGTACCCATTCTTATTTTGATGACAGCTGTCCTTTTTTATGCTCTTTTTGTCATTTCCGTTTTTCTCTTTTTTCGTAGTTCACTTTTTTAACTCTGTCCATGAAAAAACTGATTTAGCTGTAGAGAAATGATAACATGAGTTAATTTAACAACGGTGAAATGGTTTTAAAAATATAAAGTTTTGTATTTTTTTAAGAAAAAAAGAAAGTAAAAAGTAAAAAGTAAAAAGTAAAAAGTAAGTAAGAATATTATAAATATAAAAGATTTATGTGTGTTAAACGAATGATTTTTAACATTTTTTTATTTTTTTTCTCCCAAATTTTCAATCAAATATAGAAGAACTTGTGTGTTCTGCATCCTCGCTAAAATTCCTTGAAGAGGAAGAACCCTGGTTAAAGCATATAAGATACACTATTTTTTTTTACAATGTACACAAGTTCATGCTGAATTCTTAAGAGTTTTGCATGCTCCTCAACTGCCTTAGATTCAAATATATGCTCCATTATTTTTTATGTAAGAAAGATAACTTATGTGTAGATAAATTTATGTTTATTTTATATTTTATCAGATGTGTAATTTTGTTTGTATCTAAGGTTTTAGCAAAAAGGCTTTGTGTCTGCTCAATAAGTTTTATTCGAGGAGCATGAAGTGGAGATCCTTTGCTTGCCATCGGATTTTTCCCGAGTTCCCAATAAGGCATCAGGAATTGCCAATGAAGCAGTTATCTTTGAGCATGCCCAGTGCATTATCACCACCTCTTGATTCATTCCAAGATGTTCTGATATTTTTAGAGCAAGCAGATGTTGGTGAACATTAATCAGGCGACCGATCAGAACAAATTTTCACCAGTCCGCTGGCGTGAAATGTCAAATTCATGACCTGCAGCATCAACACAAGCTTCAACTGCCTCAGGAAGAGACGATCTTATCAATCTCAAATTTTCATCAGCCTTGGCACTTCGCCTATCAAAATGATACAGGGCATCAACCTTAACATTTTGTACTAATTTTGTATAAATTATTTTGGGATTGAATCATATGTGTGTACTTTCTTCCTTGATCGTTATTAATATTATTATTATTATTACAATTCATATTACAATTAACATTGTTATTATCAATATCACCAGTATGATTATTATTATTATTATCATCATGGCTTAATACCTCTTTTGGTCCCTCAGAAATAGGGGTTGTGTTCAAAATAGTTTTAGCTTTTTTAAAAAGTAACAAATGATTCAAACTTTTGAAAAAAAAGGTTAAGTTAATCCTTTTTGCTAACGGCATCAAAAATTAAATGGTATTACGTGGCAGTGAGGTTAAAATTGTAACAAAAAAAAATAGATTGGATGTTGTTAAGGCTTCCAAGGAGTTTTGAGACTGTATTCAGCGGTAAACAACTCTCCACTCAATCTGCTTCTTTGTCTCAGATTCTCTATTATGCATTCCAAATAAAAATTCCTCATACATTTCTGAGCTGTTCATTTCTGTAATATTAATTTCATTTCTTTAGAAGATTATTAATTATTAATCTATATATGGAGTTACTTTTCACAAGATCTTCAATCATCCTCCAAATTTTGAAATATCACAAATCTGTCAAAATATTTCATTTATTTGAGAAGTGGAGGAGTTCAATTTTCGTGTTAGAAAAAAGTGGTCAAGATACAACTCGCCTATGCGAAGAAACAACCCGCCTCTGCCATGACCATTGCGCTGCGAAGAGGTCGTGTCTGCGCTTCCTGCGAAACAACCCAAAACAGAGAAGAAGAGGGTTTTCCTTGCGCCACAAAGGGCCTCGCGATTCCGTCACAGTACTTGCCAGATCGTGTCACCGCGAGCCACCACGACCTTCTTCGACATGATCTCCTCCCACGGTCCCTTGCGAACTCACCGTCAGCCACTACACTACATAAGACAAAAACGCCGCCTGCGTCGCGCTCCCACATCTCTGTCGTCTTTGCCGCCATAAGGCTTCTGCTCGAGACAAGGATAACTCTCAGAGTAGAGTTGTCTGCAAAAAAGAAGAACTCAGGATTAAGTTGTTAGCGTGAAAGAAACAAAAGAAAATTGGGAAGAAGAAGACAAGTTCTTGACTAGGTTTCTGACAGTGAATTAGCTTTTAAAAATTTAATTAGAGTCAGAGTGATTTTAATTAAATTACCTATTAAGATTAGAGGTAATTAGAAATTGTTATTTACATTGGTTAATGAAACTCTTACTCTTCATAAATTTTTTAATTATAAATTAAAAGGAATCTTTGTCCAATTCAACATTTTTTAGTAATTATTTAATTTTTTAATAGTTATTTATTTTCTTTTAAAGAATTATTCAATTTTTTATTTTATATTTCTGACAGTATCACACAATTATTAAAACTGGACATCTCATGTTATTTTTTAAAAATTTAAGACCATTTCGAACACAATCCTTTTTTCGGACAAAAAAAGTATTAAGCCTGTTATTATTTATAATTGTTATTTTTTAATATTATTATTATTATTATTATCAGTATAGTTATTATTATTATTATTATGCGTACGCACGGCTCACAGGCTACAGGCTAGTTTAGTATATTTTATAGATTGCATCAACTCAACAAAATTTACAAAGTGAACGCCGCGATATCCGGAAAATGCTGCGGCGTCATCGTGCTGTTACTATATATATAGGTGTGTGTGTGAGAATCCAGAAAAGGGTGAGAAGAGAAGAAAGGATGAGAGAGAGAAGCAAAGAAGAAGAGTGTGAGATGGGAGTAGGAGCGTTGTTGAAGAAGGATGTTGCAGTTGCAGAGGCACCCATTGTTCTGGGACTGCAACCCTCAGCCATGATTGACCACGTGGCAAGAGTGGATTGGTCTTTGCTTCATCAAATTTCCGGTGAACATGGAGGCTCCATACCTGTACTACTACTCACACCCCCCCATCACCAATTTACTTCCTTTTCATTTCCTCACTCTCACTCTTAACTTTTTTTCGCTTTTATTATCACTTCCGCTAGGTGGGTTCTTACAATCTTCTCTTTTTTTTTATGCTTACATTTTCAAAGCATAGCTTTTCTGTTAAATTATTCTGCTGTGATCCTTCATCACATGACATGACATGAAAATCTGTTTCACGATGGTAGGTTGAGCTTGTAGAGCTTGAAAATATACTGAGGGAGGTGAAAATCCATGTTCTCTCATGCCATGATGATGACCCTTCTGCTGCAAATGTCAAGACCTTGGCTGGAGGTAGTGTTGCAAACACGGTTCGAGGGCTGAGAAGTGGGTTTGGGATTTCTAGTGGAATTATTGGGGCTTGTGGAGATGATGACCAAGGAGAGTTCTTTGTCCATAACATGAATTTCAATGGAGTTGACCTCTCTAGACTCAGGAAGAAGAAAGGACATACAGCACAGGTTTCCTCAACATCACACATATTTGCTTAAAACTTACAAACATTTTCTTAAATGCTTTTGGTATTGTTGAGTTGTTTTTCAGTCCAAGTAAGAGTTTAACCTCGGTTATCGGTAACAGAATACCGATTACAAGATCAATATCAAAGTTTTGTCAAATAGTTTATTGTATCAGTAAATGTTTTGTTCAAAAGTAGAAATGTAACGGCTTAACTATCTGATACAGTGTGTTTGTTTGGTTGATGACTTGGGAAACCGAACCATGCGACCCTGTCTCTCTAATGCTGTGAAAGTTCAGGTACATGACTTCATTGTGTGTGTCTCAAATATACATGCATTTAGTTCGAGTTGAAACAACATCAACTAAATTGTGTTATGTTTGACAATTATTCTGCTTTCTTTTTGCAGGCGGACGAGTTGACCAAAGAAGATTTTAAGGGCTCCAAGGTTGTTGTATTTGTCAATTGATTGAAATATTATGGATGCTTAACATTTTGGTGTTATCATGTTATCATGTATATTTCATTTGTCACTGTAATATTGATCTGATTCTTGTTGTCATGATAGGAATTACATTCATCAGTTTCTTTTAGGACTGAATTAATTGTTCATGCAATGTAAATTCCAGCATAATAGATCATAGGATAAGAG
This sequence comes from Vigna umbellata, assembly GCF_029865625.1. Taxonomy (NCBI): domain Eukaryota; kingdom Viridiplantae; phylum Streptophyta; class Magnoliopsida; order Fabales; family Fabaceae; genus Vigna; species Vigna umbellata. The sequence goes on along the minus strand of NC_142165.1, from coordinate 16,538,420 downwards.
TGAATTTGTTTTTGATACTCTGCATTCACTTTAACTTAGTTTTCGATATATTGACATTTCAGTGGTTGGTGTTAAGATATGGTATATTTAATTTGGAAGTGATTCAAGCAGCCATTCTTTTAGCAAAGCAGGAAGGTCTTCTAGTTTCTTTGGATTTGGCCAGTTTTGAGGTATTCTACTGCAACTATCTGCATAAACAATTATGAAATGTGATATCATGTTTCATGTTTGTGTAAACAAGTCATTAGGTAGAAAATATCAAAATTCATGGGAAAATTTAAAAAAATGGGTAGTTTACCCTGTAAATTTCAAAAATTGGATAATTAACTTAAAATTCACACATCAAGATTAAGTCATCATGAATCGTGATGATTTTTTCAGAAAATTTTGAAAAAGTGAAATCGTTATAACTCATGACACCTTCTTTGTAAATATTATGAACCAAAGTCGCTAACAATCATGATGACTTTCAATTTATTAGATGTTGTTCACAATGATAACAACTTTTAATTGAACCAAAGTCGGTGTAATTCACAACTGCATCACATTTTCAAAATCTTATGAAAAAGTTGTCACGACTCATAACGACTTATCTTAAACATGTAAATTTTAAGTTAATTAACTCATTTTTGTAATTTACGGAATAAACTATTCCAATTTTATTTTTAATTTTCCAAACTCATGAAAAGAAAATGGAAAGTTGTGGTTTCCTTAGCATCAGCTATGTAAATTTAATCTTATGTAGCCTCTTTATTTTGGGTAGATGGTCAGGAATTTCAAAGAACCACTTCTGAAGCTACTGGAGTCAGGGAACATTGACCTTTGTTTTGCCAATGAGGATGAGGCAACAGAGCTTCTAAGGTAAATGTCAATTTTACTTAACCCAGCTTTGTTCCAAGATGTTCATTTTCCATGTTATTCATTGTCTTAGTTTCACTTAAGTAATCTGCATTTTTTCTTCTTTTTTTTATATAAATTGTCACTTTACACAATGGATTAATTCAGGGGTGGTGAACAGAATGCTGATCCAGAAACTGCAGTAGAATTTCTTGCCAAGTACTGCCAATGGGCAGTAGTAACACTTGGCTCTAACGGATGCATTGCTAAACATGGAAACGAGGTTTGTAAATTATGTTGTAAAGTTATTCTGATCTGCACATTAGCCAAGTGGCACCATTGAAAATTGTAAACTTTTACATAGGGAAATTAAACAATAGGTGTATGTAAGTGAAGAAAGCTAACTAAAATTTAGAAAACTTCACTTTATTCCTTACTATGTCTTTATTAGGCTGATTAAATTAGTATGAGACTAAGAATGGAACAAGTATAGTGCTGGAAAGTGTTTGATAATATCTGTTGAAGGAAAAGTTAGGAAGAAAGGAAGGAAGCAAGCATGAGAAATCGGTGTTGTAGGAAAAGTGGTGGAATGATGAAGTCTTAATGAAAGGAAGGGAAAAAAAATACTTTAATACAATACATATGTTGTCTCCTCCATCAATACTCTACTCTGCCTTCCCAGCTAACATGAATGTGAATGTATAGAACATCAACTTCTGTTTTTCAATATTGTCCATTGTTAAGAAGTGGATTTTAAGCCTAACTCAATCCCACGAAACCGACTTGTAAGGTGAGGTTTGTTTTCACTTATATACTCGGCCTTATCTCTAGTCGATGTGGGATTTTCAACATCTATCACTCTCAAGATCTTTTCATTGTTGTAGTTCGAGTCATCTGTCTAGTCAAGAGTAGTCTTCCCATTGTGGAAGTCATTCTTCAATCATGATACATTACATTTTGCAATACTTACTCTAATACCTATAAATTGCACATATTATGCACTATGATACCATGAATTGTCTATCATTCGTGAAAATGTTGCTAAACAATCTGTGTTAAGATATGATTATTATCCTAATAAAAGTTAAGGTTGTGTTTGAATGTGTCAGATTGCACGTGTTCCAGTGATAGGAGAAGCAAAAGCAAAAGATGCAACAGGAGCAGGGGATCTGTTTGCAAGTGGGTTTTTGTATGGAGTGATAAAAGGAATGTCACTTGAAGAGTGCTGCCAAGTGGGAGCATGCAGTGGTGGGTCTGTTGTACGTTCTCTTGGGGGTGAACTCACATTGGACAATCTTCATTGGATGTACAAACACATGCAGATCATGAATCTTCTCACGCCAAATACTGCCAAATGAACACTAACTTCTTCCTTTACTTTTCCTTTTTTCCTTTACATTTCATCTCTTGTCAGAAAATGGCAGCAATTGTATTCTTCTAAATGTGAAATGCTTTCATTAATGGATGAAGCAAGCCTATGCAAGTTCTACACAAATGGATTCAAATTTTCATATATATATATATATATATATATATATATATATATATATATATATATCACATACTCACAAGTCATTTCATATCCACTTTAAATTAAAACCATATATATGCAATATCTATTTTACCTTACTATAATGTCCAACTTAACCATGTAAACATCCACCATCACATCTTAACAAACATACGTTAAAGAGTGTATCAAGAACAATTAAATAAAACTTATACACCACAACAAAGAATTGAAAGACCCTAAAAGCAAGAGGAATGTCAAAAAGAGAAAACCAGTCAAAGTACATGGCGCTGAGCAACACATTCCTGCTCTGCTGTTGAGTGTCATTCTTCTCACAAATTTAGCATCTGAGTGTCACCTCCATTCTGCTGATAGTTATGCATGATCAGTATATAAACTCTGTTATCAATTAATTACAATAAGGTATTGTTGATATTAATTGTAAAATTGAAATAATTATTGTTATAAAATTCAACTAATACATGATTATTTGTACTGCTATGTGCCAAAGGGCCATAAAACCCGATTTTTACAACACCATTATGGTTTCGCAGGAAATGAATTTTAAAAAAAATTTTGGTGAATGCGATTTAGTAAAGATATGGTGGAATGAAATAATATTAATTGTTTTTAATAGTTAGAAAAATAAATAAATAAATAAATATTGCACATTATTGATAAAAGAAAAATTAGCTTTTTGTAAACATGTCTTTGAATATTGATTAATAGCCTTATATAATTATATATTTGTAGTCTTTTTGCCTACAAGAAGAGAAAAAAATTGGATTTCAAAATTAATATATAGGAAACACCAACTTTAATGTATAATTCTCTGGTCATTTTAGGATTGAATGATTTTATTAGTCAAGAACATCTATTGAACCGGTCGGTCGAATGACAATCAAACGGTCAATCTTATATAACAATTATGATTGATGATGATTAATTTAAACTAAAATACGATTATTATTAATTGAGTCATAATTAGACTAATATTAATCTAAAGTCCATCCTGAAATCTATAAATACAAGTTTTAAGGTATTATGGTAGGTTAGTTATATTTAACACAGATTTATTGCTAAACCAGTTGAATCTTTACTGACTTTGACATAAGAGTGTCTTATGCAGGTAATATTTCACTACGAACCAACAGAATGAAGATGATCAGTGATAAGAATAAGGAGTTGGACAAACGAAACTTGAAAGATTGTTAACCTCGACCTCGCAAACCGAAACACCAACTTTGTTTGTAATATGCATTGGTTTCTTATTCAATGTATAAAGTAAATAAATAAATAATACTAATTTTATATCCGTTTTTGTCTTCTTCTTTTCTTTTCTTTCTAAGTTATGCATGTTAACGCTACAGTGATCCATTACTATAATATAACACTTCACCTCCTTCGTTTCTTTATCACACACTCACCTTCATACATTATCATCTTTCTTACCTTCATCATTATCATATTCCTCACCTCTATTTTCATTTCGATAATCAAATCATTCATCATCTCTCCGTTATCACTCTATTCATCTCTATTATCCTCTTCCTCGCATACTCTCTCTTATTTTTTCTTAATCACTTATCTATTTTCATCCATTCAAATACCTCTCATCCAACCATTCATCATCTCTACCATTTTTTTCTATTTCTAATCAGTTTATCAGATAACTCTAATGAATAAGTGAGTGATTTATAGATTAAATATGAAAATATAAATACATAAAATCCTAAACTTTTTTCTCAAGGGCACCATTCCATAATCATTTCTAATAACTATGATCGAATAGAATGTTGCAATTGTAACCAAATTTTGGTGTGAAAGTTGCTTCCTCATAAGCAAAGATCTACACATTTATTGTGTTTTTAAGTATTTTTCTTAATTTCGTCTCCTTCTCCCCTATCATGAAAATTGTGGAAATGAATAAGGTTTCAATAATAAAGACGAGTTGAGAAAGACAATAATACATGAAAATGAGGCTGATAAAGAAATAAAAAAAAGTATAATATCATAATAAACCACGGAATAAAAAAAGTATAATATCATATATTATCATAGACCACGTTTACAGTTAACTATTTAAACAATATTAATAAAAATATTAAATTAAACAAAATTAACAAAAGTTAAAATTTGATTAAACACGAAATAAAATACGAAAATAAAATGAAAATCAAATTAAACAATCCAAACCAAATTAATATTTAAACAAACATTAAAAAACCAACTAACTGAACACAGAAAACTTTTAGTTCAACTATTTGATATGTAATGTTCTTAAAATAATTAAATGAGGGATAACACCACATTTTTTAATTCATTTTCTAATTTCACAATCAATAAAATTTATTTTAAAAAATACAAACATTGGAAAGTGTCCTTAAATAAAAAATTGTGGAAAAATAATGATTTTTAACAAATTTTAACCATTAAAAAGAACCTAAAAGGGTTATAAAACACTTCTTAAATAATTAAGTTTGAACAGTTTTATCCAACATTTTTCAGCCAGACTTTCAGAAAATTGTTGCAAATTGTCATGAAACAGCAATTAAATCGTTTACAGTGATCACTAAGGGATGAATTGCAGAAGCAAACAGATTAACGAAAGATTATCCCATGACACAAACAATATGAAACCTACTCATTTTTAAATATTGGTATTCAAGACCTCTAGAAATTGATTTTAAATTATCAAATTTCCATTGGAGAACCACCTTGGTCTCCAGCAGCACCTTGATCTGCACCAGATGCCTGGTCGGTGGGAGCATCCTGCTCGGTTGCTGGCTGAGCTTCTTCAGCTGGAGGTTCATCCTCCTTCACAATCTCAAAAGTATCAATCAGCTGTTGAACAGTTTCTTGATCTAAAATGTGGAATGGTTCACCAACTCCAACCACAGCAATAGTGCATACAGAACTCCTCAGTTTTTCACCTTGCAAGGACTCCCTAGTTGCGATAAGTGCATCTTTGATCAGATCTTCTCGAGAAGAGCCCATGAAGTTATCAAACCTGCGTTCCAAATATGTCTTTGCAGCTTGAGAGCGAGATCCAATGGCAAAAGCCTGATATTCAAAATAGTTTCCACTGGGACAGTTGTAATAGAGGTGAGCTCCTGATTCATCTAATCCAGCTACCAGGAGGCCAACCCCATAAGGACGTTTCCATGATCGCTGCGTGCAAACCTGCAACTCAAAATTGCATCACGAACACTGATTAAAAAGATATCTTTTCAGTTCGAACCCATACCTTATTTATTCAACTTCTTATGACTAAAGCACAAATTACACAAGTATAACTGCATATAATAGAAATAATGTTTGGATAAACTTCCCTCGAACACTTTTAAGAGGAAAAAAAATAAGTTAAAAGGAATTTTGCTTCTTTATAAGTTAAAATTAATTTACACATGGAACTAATTTGTAGAATTTGTTTCCAATTAACTTTTCCAAATTTTGATTTTTAACCAATGCATAAGCTAATTTAAGCTTATGGGGAAACTACTTTTTTTTCCTTCTTAACTTTTCTCCACTATAAGCGCTTATGGAAAAGTTTTCTCCAAACAAAATGTAGATTAGCTAATCCAATTCCAATATTTTGTTGATTGTGAACTAAACAGGCTAGATTCCAATAATGCAGCTACATTCAAGAGCCTGAAAAAAAGAGGGGAAGGGTTACTTCTCCTAAAAAATTTGTTCAACAGATTTTCTATCTCTATGTACAGAAAGATCCTTCAACCACAGTAAGTAAAATCCAAGTTCTTTTTTTACATACGACAGCTTGAACCTAATTCAACTAGGTCTTTTACGTGCCAGTTATGACAACTTGACCATCACAATAATTTGTTTTCTACTTCACTTCATAAAACAGCCTTCTCAACATAGATTTTGCATAACAGAATACCTATGACACGGCTGCATAACTTGCAATGATGTAAACATGAATATTATCATCCTTCACACAGCAAACAGAAACCTTAGTGGTACTGTGTGCTACTTAAATTTCAAACACTAATAGAACCCAAAGCCTCTACCACACAAAAAATCTGAAATACAATGACTGGATGTGTCCTGTGGGAGCGAATCAGCATTAAGATGGGAACCAGCCTTGGTACCTCGGTGTGCTCGGGTACCACATTATGTGGGTTAGATTCACAACCTCTCGGGGCTGAGCTCTGGGTGTTAAACCGAGAGTACCCTGAGCTTAAAGAGGATGAGGAGGGGAGGGGGTGGGGAGGGAGGGACGGTTATGACTAGAGGCAGACACACCTATACATAGGGAAGGATCTAACCTTTGAGAGATAGACAGAGAAGAGAGCAATCTTTGAGGGATAGTGTTCTGAAGTTAAGCAGAGTTTATAAACATGAATAACTATGACACGACTGCATAATTTGCAATGATGTAAACAGGAATACCATCATCCTTCACACTGCAAGCAGAAACCTCCGTGGTACTGTGTGCTACTTAAGTTTCCGACAGAAATAGAATCCAAAGCCTCTACCACACAAATTTCAAATACAGTAAGAATCTGAAAGAGCAGCACACACAAAAAAATTTCAAGAGGCTATAGCAAGATAGCAGGATGTCGACTATTTTAAATATTATTATTATAACAGAAATCAGATAATTTATACTACACACCATAAAACATAAGAAAAGAAACTCGCTGTAAACAGTAAGTTATAGTTTACACAACGAATCACCATCAATTTAGGAACAATAGAAACAAAAACAGCAATGAAAAAAAAATGACGATGAAACTAACAGACATTTACAGTTTAATCGAATTCAACAAACGCAATTCACCAGTTTAATCCCATGACCTAAAATCGAAATTCAACAACGAAACTCTAGAATAGCCGTTTCAATTCTCACATACATAGTAATTATTGAAGAAAAGCAAACCCTAGAAGTGTAGTTTCAATTCTCGCAGAGATAGTAATTATTGAAGAAAACAAAACCCTAAGTGGAAGGGAAGGGAAGGGAATGAGGACCTGTGCCTTGTCGGCGAGTTGAACAACAAGTCTGCCTACAGGAAGAGGAGACTCGTAGGTGTAGTTATAGTTGATGCACTCGGATCGCATGTATCGGGATAGGACGCGGCCGTCGGCAGTGAGGCCGGCGATGGCGACGCCGATGTGGTTGTCGACCTTGAAGATCTTCTTCTGATGCGAGGAGAGTTCGGAGTTGGCCTTGTTGACGCATGCGAGAACCACGTGCGTCTTGGATCGGAGACCGATCGCCGCCGAGCCCTGCTTCACCGCCTCCATCGCGTACTCCACCTGGAACAGTCGCCCCGCCGGGCTCCATGTAGTCACGTCCGTGTCGTACTGATTTCTGAACATTGTCGATTCAAAATCAAAACCAAAACCAAAACCAAAACCTCTTCTTCTTCACTCTCTTTATTACATCACCTTTCTTCTTTCTCAAGAACTCTTACTCTCTCTCTCTTCTGCCTTCATTGTTGGACAAGAAAACCCACCTTTTACTGTTTAGCCCACAAACCCATTGGGTTACCACACATTAGGCCGGCCCAAAATAAAGATTGAGATTTGGCCATTTCTTCCCACACCTCCAAAATTATTGTTTTTCTCATTTCAGGTTGTAGAATGAAAAATTGAAAATAATATATAAATTGCTTCAAATCTATTCTAAATCATTTATATTTAGCCAATTTTGATTTTGTATTTTTCTAAAGGCTACAAGATATATTATGATGACAACATAGTGCAATGAAATAGAGTATCTTAATAATAGGGTGTAAAAAGAAAAAGGCCGAATATTTTTAGTATTGGGCCTTACGGACTTTGGATTAAGGATATATTTTGAATGAATTTTTTAGGAGAAAAATATAAAAGTATAAACTATGATTAGTTTCTTTTTATCATTTCATGAAGTATTTTTTAAAAAATTTATTTTTATAAATTATTGATTAAAGCATTTGACACACACACGCATGTGGAACATTATTTTATTTATGTTATTTTGATTAAAAGAAAAGTGAAAGTGGCATTGAGCTTTGCTGCTTTAGACATTGGACACGACCAATGTTATCATTAATTCCAGATTCTCAAATACTCTTTTCTTGTATCTTCTTCATTCATTAGCTTTTTGATGTTGATTCATCATTATTGTGTATCCACTTTCTCAAATGTTTAGAATTACAGGAAAACAAAATTCACTTTACAATTACATCTAACTAGTTGGTTGGAATTTCCTTTGTTTTTGTTGTTGTCTTGTTTATTTTTATTTTTTATTTAGGTGGCTGTCTGTTATGTTCTTTGGAATTGCATTATTCATGTGGAATGGTAGTTGTGCTTTTCTTTATTGATTTCTGTGTTTTTTGAAAACTATCTTTAAATATAATTTATAAGGCAAAATGGTAAAGAAATGGAATTTAGATTCTTTGTTTAGTTTTTCTTCCTCTAACATTGATTTTAATGTTTTAAAATATATTGACTTTTTTTAACATATAAATATAAATGTAATTTAAAGATAAAATAAAAAACATCATAAAAACTAGTAGAAAATTTTTACTAAAAAGATTTCAAAAGTTTAGTTTATCAAAACAAATATCCATTATATTGAAATAAGTGATTTTGCGTGCATTTAAGTTGTGGTGATATATTTGTGTATAAAAATTAAGGAAAAATAAATTAAACAAAAGGTAGCTTTAATTTTAGGCAAAATTGCAACATCATTTTCATCAAGCTTGTCTAACCAACTAATCAATAGGTAACATATCACATTGTTTATTGACATACCAAGAAAATTAGTACAAACAAACTTATTATATTTTAAATATATTTAACATGAACTTTAGTTTTATGAATATAAATAAATATATATATTTTTTAAAATAAATTACAAAGTATTAATATTTTTTTTATCAATACCTTTATTCGTGGTATAGTTTTTGTTCCTAATTGGGTGCCAATAATTACACTTTTGATAAGGTATTGCAGACTTTGTGACTGTTATAAATGTTTTCCAAAAAAGAAAAATAATTCTTACCAATATCTTTTTAATATACATTTCTATAATTTATTAGTACTTAAATGTTTGCATCCAAAACTACCCTGAAATAAAGACGTAACATTTAGATAACTCACTTATGAATAGATTAGCATAAGTAAACTGAAATATAATATTAATTATAAACTGATCGATTTATATGTTTGTAACTTCAGTCTTATATATCTATAAGTTATATAAAAATGAAAGCACATTAAATATTTATTAATTATACTGTATGATTTATTGATTATTGGTCAACGTTTCTAAAAGAACTATACAGAAAAAAGTTATTTTAAATTCTGAGTTTCTACAAATTGAACAATTTTCAATAATCTAATCAGTTATTTTATTATTAGATATTAATATTATAAATTTAACGTATTCAAAAGTAAAATATATTTATTAATTTTTAAATTGTGATTAGATTAATTTTAATTAAAAATCTATATTAAATTATAAATATATAAGTTATTACATTTATTGTGAATTTAAAATTCGTCTATATAATTAATTTAAGTATAGTATCGAAAGAAAAATATAAAGAAGTGTTAATTCAATCCAACATCCCAAACCATAATTATTTTCATTATATAAACTTTTATTAATGCGTATTCATTTAATTGTTTGTGAATTTAAATGTATTATGTATTAAGAGGTTAAGTGGTTATGCATGAAGTCTTTTTCAAAATAATGTATTACAAGAATATTTATTCAATAGAGTAATTATTGTATTATTTAAAAATAGTAATGGATTATTGAATACCATGTGCATGCAAAACAAGGTATTGTTATAGGACAACCGTGTGTGCACTGTTTACTATGAATTTGAATACTCAACTAAATTAAAAACCCTTTTATAGAATACTTTATGTCCCCTTATAAATTCTTTCTGTAAATCATTAAATCATACAATAAAATTAAACACACAATCAATAAATATTTAATTATCCTCTCATCATATTTATTACTCATCAATGTTATTATAATTATATACTCAATATTTTTGCGTGTATAATTAATATTGCTGTACTGTTTCGCACCGTTACATGGTCATGTATTAAAAAAATACAATCATGAAAAATTCAAATATTTTATGTGTCTTAATTTTGTAATTTTGTTTTTTCATTAGAAAAAAAGGAAAGGTTTTAAATATTATAATTATACAACTTTTTATTTTCGTCAAAGTTCTTTTACATTTTTTCACAATTTCTTTTTAATGATGAGACATTTTTATACAAAATTATAAATCTTAAAATAGTTAAATACATGCTGATGTGATATTTAAATATAAATTAAATATTTTTTGTTTTTAAATGTAATTTTTTTTATTTTTTTATTTTAGTCTTTAAAATAAAAAAATAAAAAAATTTATAACTGAACAACTTTAAATTCTTTTTATATTTAATGTTCTACATTATATTTGAGTTGAAACGTGTTAAAATAAAAACTAATTAAATTGTGTATTAAAATTTTGAAACTTAAAAAGATATTTAACCTTCTAAATAATTAGTTAATAAAAGTAACACTAATTAATTTTATCTAAAAAAGAAAAGAAAAAAACAAGGATGTCCGTGTTTGTGTCCATTGACAATGAATAATGGAATGACTAGGTAGCGACAGCTGTATTCAGCAAGCAACCCAAGAAACCATACCAACTCATCTATAAAATCCCGTTCAACCAAGACAGCAACTCTATGTGAAATCTCCAAACTACCCTTTATATGTTAAGGGCATCATTGGAAGGGTTTTATTAAGGGTTCTTGACATAGGTTTTAGATATATTCATATTTACAATTTTTTATTCCAAGTATTGATTAAATATTAAAAACGTAAAAAATTATAATAAAATGAAACGTAATATCATAACAACTTAATGTCAAAATAATACATTTTTTAATTATCAAATATTAATACATACATTATAATTGTATATATTTTAAATTAAAATCTTATATAACAATTATATAAAGATTAGAATAAATTAGAAGGGATCAAATATATGTTTCAAAAATAAGTTATAAAATTAAAATTAATATAAATTTGCTAAATTATTCAATAAACCAAATGTATTTAAAAAATTAAAATAGTAAACCATGAAAAATGAATAAATATTCGTATAGACTTGAACACACATACACTCAAACATTATAGAGATAAGTAAGTGTTTCATTCAGACATTTTAAATTTTCGGTTAATGGGATCAAATCACTCCGTTTGTACTTCAATGTCAAAGTTAGCAAATATTCCGTAGTCTTAATAATAAATACGTTTTAAATATGTAGTTTGATGTAATGTCAAAGTCACTAAAGAATACTTTAAGTGAAAATTGGAATTAGTTTATCTTTAAAATTTGATCCAGTTTAGTCCCTCAATTTTAAAAATATATAGATTTAGGTATTTTAATCAAATTTTTTAAGTTTAATTAACATTTCAAACGCATTTCAGGATAGTATTTAAGTTGTTTACATTGTTTGACATATTTTTTCTTACATGTTAGTTGAGAAATATGTATGAAAAGTCAAATAAATTTAACAAAATTTGGTTAAAAGAATTAAATTCAAATTGTTCTAAAAATGATAAACTAAATTAGTCAAACGAAGAGACTAATTCTAATTTTCATTGAAAATTAAAAAATCAAAAACATTTTTAACCATTTATTAAAAATGATTTTTATATAGTATTCATAAAAAATAAAAATAAAATATTTTATTATTTAGTTTAACATAAAACATAACATTTTACAATAAATTAAGAGAAAAAAAGTTTAACTCCAAACTCAAATTAAGATGCCTTACCTCACTTTTTGCTTGAAGTTCCGAAACTACCCCTTAGTGACGTTATATAGTACTGACTGGACTCTGAACTATTCCACAGCAAAACGACAACACAGGAGACATACCCTTGTTTCCTAAAAATATTTATGACATTTACCTGCTCCTCCAGTCACCCGTGGACCTATCGATAACACCGCCCAGAGTCAGAGGAGAACAGCTCCGAGTTAGAGACCGAAGCAGCCGGTTGCAAGTGCGTGCCCCACACGTTGATCGTGTTTTTTCGACGGTTACACTGCGATTTTTTTTTTCCCTCTCATTCCGTTGGAATAAAAACTCTTCTCACTCATTTTTCTTCCTCTCACAAGTTTTCTTCTTCTTGTGTCTCTGACTCTTACTGAACCAGTTTCGCAAAGTCAGAGAAGCAACGCAAGCAAGAAGAATAAAGAGAAGAACTTCGCCGTCGACGTCTCCGTCATGGAGTTCGGAACTGCCGCCGCGACTCTCACGAAGAAGCTCTCTAACGGCTACGGCGTCTCCGGAAGATCGGCGTACGACGGCGTTTTCGCCGCTCCAATCAAGCTCCGAGCTCCGACTTTCTCCTCTCAATTCGAGGATTACCGCGAGATTTTCGGCGCCGCCGGAGCTTCGCTCGGTTCCTCTATTCCGATTCTGGAACTTCCGGAACTCAACGAGAGCAAGAAAAAGATCGACGACGTTGGGCGCTCGAGGGTCGATTACTCGACGGTCTTCGGTGGGTTTGGGAGTCTAGACGCTGCCGTTCCTTTCGAGGAGATAGTGGCTGAGCCTGTGGAGAAAGATAGCTTCGCTATACGGTGAGTTTGCTTGCTGCGTTTTTTTTTCTTCTAATTTTTTGTTAGGGTTTTAACTTAACGTGACTTGGAATAGTGAATGTGCTTGCGTGTTGGTGTTTTGCTTGGAATCCAGATTCGATTCGAGAATATTTGTTTTTTAAACCTGGCCTTGCTTATGCATCCTTTCCATTTTGACCGCTCTGTCGGTCATGTGAGTTCTTTCTGTGAGAAGAGAAACTGCATTTTCTTTTGCTATTTTTATTTATTTAATTACTTGTCGTGCTCTCGAGCAAGTGAGTGGGCAACAAAGGTAATAATACCTTACTTTTTAGTCACTTAAAAAAAACGAATCAATGGGAATCTAGTGTTTCGCGGAACTGGTTGAGCCCTTTTGGCATTCCTTTTATTCTACTTCACCAGTGGAGGAGAACTTATAGGTTAAGGTTTATGGTAGATTTATAATTTTAAAGTTTGGAATTGAAGCCGGGAATCGGAATCTAGACAACTTTTCAAATACAACTACTTGAAATATACGAATCAGTTTTTAGTTGCAAAGGGAAGCTAGCGTATGGCATCACGATCTTACTAACAGGGTTTTGTACGCGTTAAATGTGAATTTAGGCTTGTATTATACCATATTTGGTGCACATTTATATGATATTTAGAAAAATTCCCAACATCGGGCCTTGGATGTGAATATTAATCAAATTCATATATTGGTATTTGTGGGAGGATGGAGATCTTTGGAAAAATTCCTTTATTGTGCAAATCTATTATGTAGCATCGGTAACTAACCAAGTTCTCAGAGGCTGCTTAGGACGGCGATGTTAACATTAATTGTTTTCCTGGCATTTATTATTCTGTAGGAGTAAGATCAAAGGAGAAAACCAATCTTTCCAGCAAGAGCTTAATACTTGTTCGAAGGAAATTCCAGTGAAATCGTGGTCATCCCATGATGCCAAAAAGGTCAATATGTCTTATCATAAAGTTAACCAAGGAAGTGAAAATGGAACAGGTGGGACAACACATATAGCTCAACTCCAGGCTGTCCCTGCTTACACTCGATTAATCGAAGAAGTCAAGCCAATGAAGATAAACAGAGCTAATAAGTCTATACCAATAGCACAAGATACTTATTCTGGTAGCCATGTCGAGGAGGGAATAAAAGAAGCTGCACATTCTACCAATTCGTATACTAGTGCTTCACCTGATAATTCTAAGCAACAGTCTTCCACCAACAATGGCGTAAAAGTTAAAAATAGATCTGGTTCTATTGATCTGTTTTTTGATGCATGTGAGATCAGTAATGGAACAAATAATGTCAAAGTTCCTCGATCAGAGACTACTGAATCTAACTTAAATAAACAAAAAGGTGATGCTCTGAAATCAACGCCAATCAAATTCCAGGCATCTAAGAGTAGCTCATCCGAAGGTGTAGCTGGTGCTGATTCGCCACCATACTCAGATGAGGTAGCTGCTTCTGTAGCTGCTTTAAGAAAGGCAATGGAAGAGGCTCAAGCAAGAATGAAGGTTGCAAAAGAATTGATGAGAAGAAAGAAAGAAGGTTTTCCTGATCGTGTGAAACGTAAGTCTAACATTGAAGTGAAAGCTGATGGAAAAAGAGACGCTAAAGTCACTCTTAGAACAACGAAACTTGATGCAAAGCTAACATTAAGAGAAAAGGATACTTCTCTAAATTCTTCTTCTGAGGTAGGGAGGTCAACTATGAGAATAGAGAAAGCGAGGCCAGATCTGGGGACAAAAGAAACCTCTGGTGCTGAAGAAGTTGTACGCGAAACACAGAAGAAGATGAAATCAGATCAAGCAAAACATGAGAAAGAGGTTGAACAAAAAGAATCAAATCATAAGGGAAAAATACTTGAGCAGAAAGAGGCAGAAAATAACAAGAAAGAGCAGTACTTTAATAAAACAGATAGGAATACCCCTGAAAAACCTGAAGAATCTGATGAAAAAATAGAAATGGTTAGGGAATATTGGGGGCTGGAGAATAATGAAGAGAAGGTTCATGCAGACCATGAAGCAAGTGCATATGTAGAACTTGTACGGGAAACTAAACATAGGAGTCAAACGGTAGTAGATGAGACAAAACTGATTCAGGAGATATTTGAAAATGGTTTAATGGACAATGGTCCGAAGGTTAATGAAAATGGGGAAGTTGAGAATAGGGTTAAATCTTTTTATAATCCGGAAGACTATGGAAGCAATGTCGGTGGGCAAGGGTTAATAGAAGGTAATGGGAAAAAAGTTTCTGGTGAGCCAGAAGATGGCAACAAATGTGCAGGGTCCTTTGAGCTGGAAGAATGCAAAATAAATTTGAGAGCTGTTCTGGAACCGCGAGAGGCTGAGAAGAATATTACTGAAGAGCTAAAAGGAAGTGAGAATAAAGTTGATTTGTTCAGTGAGCTGGAAGAATGTGAACTGGCAGAAATTCTGGAGCCACTTGACAATGAGAGTGTGTGCAGTCATCATGCCATAAATTTGACAAGTATGGAGGAAGCGACAGAGAACTTTGGGTGTTTAGAGGACAGAAAGAAAAGAAATGATTCTGGTTTTCTGGATATCAGTCAAGACACTGAACATTCCTGTCAGAGAGAAGCCAGAGAAGCCAGAGAAGCCACTGGTAATACCTTTGGCAGTATCTATGTGCAGGAGGAAATCGTGGACCATATTCATAGTAAGAATAAGAAAAGTAAATTGGATGGAAATGACATGGTTCTTGATGCCCAAGCAAGTGAGAATGGATTTCAAGAAGCCACTCAACTGATGGATGGAAATACGAGGGAAAGGATAGACAACAAGGAGCCAGTTGAAGTTATTAGAGTAACTCTATCTGATCCTTGTTGCGAGGAGGTAAAAGCAGAGAAAGCTGGCAATACCACAGAAACCAGTTCAAGCTATGAGCCAGATGAAACTGAGAAGTTGAACAAAACTCAGGGAGCTGATATAATCACTGAAAATGAGGAAACTTTGGAAGTGAATCTAAAGGTTCATTCATATGATGAGGTAGATGGTGTATCGGAAGCAAGTAGTGCTTCATTTCAACAAGAGAGATATGAAGAAACAGACCCCGTTCAGGAGACAAGTGATTTCCATGATAAACATACAGATGAGACTCATTCCTTCACTCAAGTTGCCGTTGAACTAAACGAAGCAGACAATCAAATACAAAATATATTTGAAAGAGAGACTTCCGAAGGTGCTGCTACAAATAGTGGTGACACCGACATAAAGGCTAGGCAAAACATAGATCAGTGCTGGGAAAAGTCAGAAAATTACTGCAATCTGGAAATGCCTGTTGAAGACACAACTCCTGAGTCTGTTGAAATCTGCAAGGATGCAAAGGAGACTAGAGATGCATTAAAGGAAGATTTGGATGAGAATAGGTCTAATTCCTCTAATGGGGAAATTTTGTATGACAATGAAGACATTATAGATGAATCGCAGATACCTAGTACATCTGATTGGAAATCGAGTCCCTTCAAAGAAGTAGAGAAGGTTGATTCAAGTCACATCAATATAAGGGAGAGTAATCAAGTATCCGCAATGGAAGAGAAGGGAGCAAATGACAACTTGCATAAGGAAGAGCTGGAAAAGGAACTCCTCAAAAAACTCGATGCAGCAAAAGAGAGGGAAAGAGAAAGAGAAAAGGAGAAATTAGCTGTAGAAAGAGCAATTCGTGAAGCACGTGAAAGGGCTTTTGCTGATGCCAGAGAAAGGGCGGCAGTAGAGAGAGCTGCTGCAGAAGCACGTCAGAAAAACATTTCTGATGGACGAGAAAGGCTAGGAAAAACCAATAGTCAGGCAAATGAGAAGACCCCAGCTGAGAAGGCTGCTTTGGAGGCAAAACTTAAAGCTGAGCGTGCTGCTGTGGAGAGAGCAACTGCAGAGGCACGGGCTCGGGCCCTAGAAAGGGCACTTTCTGAGAGAGCTGCTTCTGATGCAAGAAATAAGTCTGATAAACCTGTTGCAGGCTTTGTGGCTTCCCGTGATAATGCAATGAAGCAAAACTTCCAATCAAAATCTTTCAGCCATGGTGGTATGTAATGTTAACATGTTCTGATTGCGCTGTAGTTGACCCTATCTTTTATCTTGTATCATATATTCTGTATTTATGTGCTTTCTGTTTAAATTTTTATTGATTCTGTACAAATTGTATTTTCCTGAAGTTCGTGATTCTACTGATGTATTTGATGGAGCTAATGGCGATTCTGCTCAGAGATGTAAGGCTAGGTTTGAGAGGCATCAGAGAATAGGGGAACGCGTGGTATGTTTCCTGGTTTTGCCAAATATCTCTTGTACAAATTAAGTTGTCAAATTGTTTGTTCATTCTTTGTTTCGGATGCAGGCACATGCTCTTGCAGAAAAGAATATGCGTGACAGGCTTGTGCAGAAGGAGCAAGAGGAGAGAAATGTAATTTTTCTATCAAGGTTTTGTGATTCACATGTTTCCAATTATGCCTTACAAAATCTTTTTTTTTTGTTTTTTTGCAGAGGGTAGCAGAAATTCTTGATGCAGATGTTAAAAGATGGTCAAGTGGAAAAACAGGAAACTTGAGGGCATTGCTTTCTACATTACAATATGTATGTGTAAACATCCTAACTTTGTTTAAGCTCTGTGCATATTTTGTGACTGTTATGCAATGATAGATAAGAACTTCCCATTTATATATTTCTTTTCCTATACTCAACTAATCACTTTAAACTAGGGAAATAAAGACATGAAAATATATCGTTTTTGAAAGCACTCAGTTGTTTCAAGACCTGGAGGAAATTTTTGCTTAGTCGTTAGCAAATTTGTCTTATGCAGATTCTTGGCCCCGACAGTGGTTGGCAACCGATTCCTCTGACAGATGTAGTAACCACCCCTGCAGTAAAGAAAGCTTATCGTAAAGCTACACTTTTTGTGCATCCTGACAAGCTGCAGCAGCGGGGAGCAAGCATTCAACAAAAGTACATCTGCGAGAAGGTTTTTGATCTTCTAAAGGTTTGGCTTCATTTGTTCTTTTTAGTTCTTAACAATTCTGCTGATACCATGGTTTCAACCTACAATCTTTTTAGTTCCCTTGCACCTTTTTTATTGCATAATATATGTAGTTGTAAGTGGGATTTTGAATCTTTCCATGGTACTTTTACTAACATGAGACCTGAGTTTGTAAATAACATTTAATATATGATATCGTTTCCATGTAATATAAAATAAATTTTCTTGAAGCAAAACTATTATTTTAATTTATGTTTTCTAAGAAGTATACAATTATATTCATGTGCAAAATCTAATTTTATACTGTACATAACTTGGCTACCATAATCAGTCTAAAACATTAATTACATCAGACATTCCTTTTATCGTTTAAATTGTAATAAAATCATCTCACAAAATAAATTCACAGGCTAAAACAAAGTATATTTTTCCCGTGTTTCCTGGGTTGAGCTAAGACACGTTGTCACTGTTAGGAATCAGACGACCAGTTTTGTAAACGATATCTTTCTTACTGGAGCAGGATTCAAATCTATGAATGCATGTTTCTGAGTTTTTGTTTAATTGTCCCCAGGAAGCTTGGAACAGATTTAACATGGAAGAACGATAAACAGTGCTTAGTGCTGGGTTGTCTGATGATTGAAGTGCATTATTACTATATGTATGAAAAGTAGTCTCAGAAATCAGCAAATATGCATGGTCTGCAAGTGGAACTTTATTGTATAGCTCAACATCTATTGTACTACATTTTTATTTTTTAGTTCCACCAATTCCAGGCCTTTAATTAATTATAGAATAATTTATCCAGAAGATAGCTGGCTGATTAGCAAAGTAACAGTAGTCTTGGCTGAATCAGTCTTAACCCCATTTTCATATATCAAATTTGAAAAATGTTGACAGTATAAACATGCTAGAAACTATTCTGGATTTTGTTAGAACATAATTCTTCGCCAACCATCTGTTTCTCTCAATTTAGAAGTCACAGAACATGTCTACCCAAATTGACAGAAAAATTTCTCGGGAGAGCTGCTTATAAAAGTGTGTTGGATGGAATAAATTATTGTGTTTGGAGGAAATAAATGGTTATCAGAAAGTTAATATTATAAATCGGTGTAAAGGTAATTTATCGAATAATTGTGATGTATTGAAAAATAGGTAACATTAAAAACGGACGAAGTTTGTTATATAGCTACTTTTACTTATGAAAGCAAGTAAATGAAATTAAATCTTGAAAAAGAAGTATATCAAATTAGTCACAGAAAAAGTTGTTTGGTTATTGGTAGTTTGATAAAGACATTCTAAGAGAATTTGGAATAGTTGCAAATACAAGTGTTTAATAAGATATTTTTAAGAGTTATAATCAACAATTGATGATACTAATATTTATTATAGATCAAGACACATTTTTGTATAAGATGTGTCTTTATATGTTGTTGTATTTGTGTTTTTCTTTTCTTTTATCATCGTATTTTGGTTTTTCTTATTCAGAATAAATTTTATATATGAAAAATGTCCTTGTTGGATTGTTGTATTATCTCTTCTGTTGCATTGTTTAAGCGTCAAAGTGTTGATGCTTAAACTTAGTAAAAAGGTTTGAATACATAGTTTTCAACATGTTTCTTAGCTTATAAAGCAGAATTTTAATTAAGATTTTACAATATGATTGCTTACTACCATGACCTTGTTGAATTAACTTTTTACTAAAACAGTAAATATAACAGCAAATAACTTTATTAAAATTATGACAAAAGATGGAATCTTGAAAATACATATTTATTCCGAACAACACAGAGATGAAAGCATAATTATTTGTGAATGGTGCCATTAACTGGGGTTTGAGCAGGTTCAGGAAGAAGCCCTTTTTCTCTGCAGCTCTCAACAGCTCCTGTGAACATATCCTCTAAGTTGTACTCAAATTTGAAGCCCATGTCAGTGATCTTCTTAGAAGAAAATCTAATAATTTCCAATTCATCTGGAATATCCTTGAACCTGCATCAGAATCAGCACAACATGATCCATACATATGAATCAATTATCACCTTAAGCAAAAGACAGTATTATCACTGCTACTATAACATTCTCTGATGAAATGAGAAAAATTACAAAGTCTTACTTTGTGGGGATATTATACCTGAGGGTATTTTTGATTTAGCAGTTTTGCAATGTCATGAATGGTTGCCTCATGTGAACAGCATATGTACCTCCCTTCTGCTTTTGGATTCTCAAACAAAAATATATGAGCAAGACAAAGGTCATCTAAGTGCACGAACTGCCCTTGTTTTATGATATGGTAATGCCCTTCATTTCCTGCTAATTAAAAACTATGAATCATTCCAATACAAGTGTACATTGAAATCATTCTGTTGATTATATATTAACAAACGTATCAAAGTTCAAGACGATGACGAATTTCAATCTTGCATCTAAGTTTAGAAACTAAAAATATATTTAACTTTGTGTTATTAATTCTAAATATGAATTAGTTTTGGTGGTTTGACCTGTGATGAGTGAAAGAGCAGTGATTAGGCTTGGTGGCATTGTTGGCATAAGAAAGGGACCAACGACAAGAGGTGGAATGATGGAGACAAAGTCTATGTTATGTTCTTTGGCGAATTTCCAAGCTTCTTTCTCCGCCAGGGTCTTTGAAACAAAATACATCTACAGAGAAACTATGGTGTAGAGTAGAATCATTCTTCTTCATGGTGTATGAACAAAGAAAACATGTAAGATAGATACAAAGAACTAACCCAACCAGTCATTTTGACCCTTCTGCAGAACTCAACATCACTCCAACAGTTCTCATCATAAACAGGCTTTGGTTGCTCAGCAACATCAACAGTTCCAGCTGAGGATGTGAAGACAATTCTTCGCACACTTTTGGCCTTCACGCATGCTTTCATGATATCGAGTAACCCCTTTATTGTCGGCTTTATCACTTCGTTCTGCATTTCCACTCAATTTTTTTAACCATGTTACAACAACTTAATTCAACATTTTCACAACTATGGTAAGAATTTATGTATAGATAATGGCTCTTTCGAGAGAAATTCATATGAAAGATTCAACAATAACGTACCTAAACCAAAGTACATAAGAATTATTGCTCTTACGATGGGTAATCTATTAGTCAATTCGGTCCACTACAGGTTTGAGTCGGTTTGAGTCGGAATAGGTTGAAAAAAAGTGAAATTTTTATGTAAACCAATTTTGACGTGGCTCACTAAGAATTAGTGATCGGTTGGGTTAGCTCACCAACCCACCTTTTTTTATTTTTTTAATGAAATGAATTAATTATTCAATGAAACAAAAAAATATTACCCCTTGACCTATCTAAAACCTTTTTTTTATATCGATTGGTCTAATTATTATTGTTTCAATTTGATCGATCAAAGTAGCTTGTTATAAAAGTCATGAAAGAAGAGAGTAAAAAAAAGTTAAGTGAGTGAGTGAATTCGTTTAATCCATCAATTCATGGTATCGAGCAATATTTACATTTTTTTCGACTCGCTAATAAATGAATCGGGTTAGATTGTCTCATTAAGTGACCAATTATCAACTCAAGAAAATATGTATAGATACCTCAGGGTCCTTGGATTCAAAATCCATGGGGGTTGCAACGTGGAAAACTCCTGTGCAGCCTTTAATGGCTTCGTCAAAGCTTCCCTCTTCACCAAGGTCAGCTTTCCACAGAGACAGTTTCGTCTTTGCACCTGGAAGTTCCACCAAATGCTTCACCTTCTTCATGTTTGCTGCAGGGTATGTATGCACGTCCATACATATCATAATTAGCATAAAACACTGTGATATCTATGTAATCTCCACTTTCACGTGCACGTGTCTTTTTTTTCAAGAGAAAGTTTCAGCAAGTTGAATAACATAAAAAAAACAGTCTTAAGTTTATTGTGTAGTTAAGATTTTGGTTGAATCTGTCATGTTTTGTCATAATTCACTTCCATTAATTAAGATATATCTTTGTCATAATATTATCAAAAAATTTAGGTTAACTTATTATTTTGTCTCTTTTTTAAGATTTTATACTGAGACCAAACATTCATCAATAAATTTAAGTTATTTTTAGTATAAATCTTTTTTTAGTTGTTCAAATTTAAGATCTTATTTACGAACATTCCCAGTTAGATCTATGGCCAGACGAAAAAACCAAAACAGGACCAGAATTTCAAGCTTTGTAATTTCAAAACATGGTGTAATCTTCTGGTGGCACTATGAGAATATAAGAACAAATTAATGAGGTGGATTTAGAGAGAGTATCATAAAGGTTAATTAAAACTATGTAAAATTATTAAAGAGTGTAAGACTTTAGCAAAATTTCAAATAGTTGTCTTTAATTCTAATAAATAAATAAATAAATAAATAAAGTGAAGTAAGAATGAGACCTGGGTCGCGTACGGTGGCTCGAACCGTGTAGCCACGCTCCATTAGCCTCATCACAAGCCATGATCCTATGAAACCTGAAGCTCCGGTAACGCAAACGGATTCGGACCTTGAACTCATTTTTTATTTTATTTTATTTCTTTCTTTGTTTTTAAGGTTGAAAATGAAATGGAAGAGTGTATGAAAATGAATATGGTTTTATAGAAGCAACTGGGGAAAGTGGAATGAGGTAGATGTCTGAATTTGAGTTGGAATTAGATGTGCAAAATTTAGATATGTTTGTAAATCCATAATCCAAAATCAATATGGTTTTGTTTGGTACATTTGGGATTTGGTATGTTCGTTTTTCTTTTGACTCCCCACGTGATGAGCAGCCAGTCATATATAAATTAGTTACACTGTTGACCACGTGACACTTTCCAAATTCTAAGGAGGAGTGTCCCAACTGAATATTGTCCAGTCGCACATTTCACTAAGTGTTAACTTACTATTAACACATTCCAGCCATGGTCTCCATTGCAACATGGAGTTTTGTTTTTAAAAATACATCTCCGAAAAGTGAAAAGAAGAATGTATGTAATTATTATTGATATCGATTATTAAGTAATTTGTTTTTGAAATTTGATTATTTTTTATTCGGTTTATAAAGTTTAGGTTAAGTTTTGTTAGTATTCCGTCCTTTATCTACCATTCAGTTGAGTTGGGTGTTACATACAGAAAGCATTTTGATGTTAAAGTTAATGTTTAACTGAATATCTTAGCAATAAATGCATAGTAGAAAGTAACCAACTACCTTAATATCAAACTTGTACTTATAGATTTTGGGATAGATTTCTAATCAATGTCGATCTAATTACGATCCAAACAATAATGATCTGATTTAGGATTGATGTAATTATTCTTAGTGTTAATTTTGTCTATAGTCTGATCGACCAGTCTACCCATCGTTTCATATGGGATCCAAAGGATTGTTCATCAGCTCAGTCTATGATTGACCAATCCGGTCATACTCTATACTAAAACTCGATCTCTTATCTTCAAATATTATAGTTGTTAGAACGGTTTGGTGTGAATAAAAAATGAATTTGATTTACTAAAAATCCAACCTAAATTGATCGGGTTGGTGTAAATTAAAAAAACACCTGACATTCTTCATACGCATCAACATTTTTACTTCTTGCACGTCACATATCAAATTCTAATATGACATAAATTTCACCTAGAACAAGATAACGAATTTGAAGTTGTTGATTGCTTCATGGTCTTAATTTTACATGCTTGTTGATTATGGGTCAAAGTTATGTTTGTTTTGCTCCATCCTTTCTCTTTCTTGTAGGCTTTTATAGTTTATGTTTGTGGTGATTTCTGGGAACAGAAAGAGTTTGTCTTCCGGTACATTCATCGAACACCTGGAGTTCGAAACCAGACGTCATATGAGGACAATATATGGAGAGTCTTCTTTTACTTTCAGTATGAAGACAAATGAAGAAACATATGGCCCCGTAGGAAGAAACTGCCTACAAACTGATGGGTTGGTGGAATTTGGGCTTATGAGTCCAAACCCAATTGATGATCACCTCTTTACAAACTGATGGGCTGATTGAGTTTTAGCTTACTCCATATTCATAGCGTCTCTAGTATTGTTATATAAATACTTACGATTAAATAAAATTATTAAATTTATTTTATTGCATTAAAAGAACTTATACTTGTTTTGTAAATCATTTTTAAATATATATTTTAAAAATATAAACATAATCTATAATAAAATATTGTGACCAACTTTATAATTAGAAGTTGCTGTATATAAACTTGTTTAAAAGGTAAGTTTCAAATTAAAATCAATAATCTCGACAAGTTGAGAAAACTTCTGAGGTAACAAAGCTAAAATAAATCAACTTCAATAATTAGTTTAGATATTATGATTTACGTATTGAACTAAATCAAACAAAATTAATAATATTTTCTCAATATAATACGGTTACAAATTTTTAACATTGACTTAGCCGAATACTATATAAAAATACTTGATTCAATTGAGATGGAAGAAAAAAAAATGTTGAAATGATCATGGCTCATTTGATGAATTTAATTGCTAAGGTAGTATATTTTGACTCATTAAACTTAAAACATAAGAAGACTTGATAATTAAAAGAAAATCAAAGCAATAATACAAGTTGGAAGTCATGCTATGATTTCCAACGGTATAATATATAAATAATATAGACAAATTGTTTCGGTTATTTGGAAACTAAGTTACCAAATTCCTCCACAATTTATTCTTTTGTCCACTTGCCGTCCGGCTCCTAATTTCGCTGTCCACTCCTACCGTCCGGGGAAACCTGTCAAAGATTTTCCGATGTCAAAGTCAATACGGAAACTGGCGATTTCGATGGAATAGTAATAAATGTGCAGTGAATGCAACCTAGCTACTACTCACCTCTGACCTCTATTTATAGTTTTTTACTATGGGCTTGGGATTAGTGAAAGTTAATCACGATCCAACTCCAGCCTAATAGCTCTAATCCTGATTTACCTTAATCTTTTATCTTAACCACCTGGCTTACCCGTCGGCTAGCCTTGAACGGTCATCCATGCGATAAATCAGCATTACTCTAGGATGGTGGAACGGTCGTTTAGATGACAGCGTGTGAAGTGAATTTCTACATGAACAGTTGCTCTCCCATGCTGTTAAGATGGGGAAACGCGGGTGGTTGGTTGAGTCTTGGGATTGCTCCGGACCGGCTGGTCCATACGGTACACAAATATAAATTTATTTATTCAAATATACATTAAATAATAAGTGAGACAATAATAATGTATTCGAAATATAGAAACAGTTTTATTAGAAGTACATGTAACTAACAACCGTGTGACCATAATCACTTGAATCAACAGAAGTAGATGCTCAAACATGTAATGTTATGCGACATTATTAGAAGTTCATGTTACAATGTACGCACATTTCTAACTTAATAAAAAAACTGAGATTGAAACTAACCAAGAAACATGCATGAACAAATAAATTAAAGGGTGTGTTTAGTTCTGAATAACGCCCTTGGTAGGAGTTTCTGCATTCTGAATGATACTACTGAGTGGAGTTTCAGCAAGTTTAGGAAGAAGCCCTTTGTCTCTGCATGTATCAATTGCTCCACAGTACATGTCCTCTAAGCTGTACTTAAATTGGAATCCTAAATCTTTTATCTTCTTCGAAGAAAATCTCACAACCTCCAATTCATCTGGAATATTCTTGAACCTAAAAAAACTCCAATATTATGAACATGATCATGAACATTTGATGGATATAATAATTAAGAATAATGTTCTGGTCTTGTGTGAGAAACTTACTTGGTGGGGATCTTGTACTCAGGGTATTTTTCATTGATTAGTTTGGCAATGTCATGAATAGTAGTGTCACATGCACTGCATATGTACCTCCCTTCAACTTTTGGTTGTTCAAACAGAAATATGTGAGCAAGACACAGATCATCCAAGTGCACGAACTGACCTTGCTTTATGATCGAATAATGGCTCTCATTTCCTGCAAATTTTTCACTCATAAAGTTTTCTTGGTCCATCGAAAAGGAATTTCATTTTAAAAATACGATATCAACGAGAGATATGAGTCAAATCACGTAAAAAGTTGACACCAGTCTCAATAAAAAATCTTTAGATAATATATAATTCTTTGTTCTCTCGTTTCTATCTAATGTAAGACTTTCACTCGTGCTTGGATTTCGAATATATATCGTATATCAGATAACTTACCTGTGATAGGAGAAAGGGCAGTGATTAGGCTTGGTGGCATGGTTGGCATGAGAAAGGGACCAACAACAAGAGGTGGAATGATGGTGATGAAGTCCATGCCATGCTCTTTGGCGAATTTCCATGCTTCTTTCTCGGCCAGTGTTTTAGAAACGAAATACATCTGCAGAAAGAATAATCAGTGAGAAATCATGAAGGAAAAAAAGCATGGTGTTTTGTGTTGAAAGATGAAAATTTGAATGGTAATGGAAGAAAAATGACTAACCCAACCGGTCATCTTTACTCTCCTACAAAACTCAACGTCACTCCAACAAGTTTCATCAAAAACGGGCTTCTGGTGCTCAATAACATTAAGGGTTCCTGCTGAGGATGTAAACACAAGCCTTCTCACTGTCTTTGCCTTCATGCAAGCTTTCATGATATCCAGAACTCCGTTTACTGTAGGCTTTATCACTTCACTCTGCACCACTTTCCATCAACTTTATCACATTCAAACAATAATAATAGAAAAATGTTTTTTAACAACTTCTTTTACAATTGTGTATGTGATCCGTTTCAAATATAGTCACCAATAAAATAGTAACACCTATTTTATTATCAAAAAATTGTTAATATACCATGGCCCATAATAATATTAATTGAGAGCATGATATTTTAATAATTTTTTGACAATGTGTCACTATTTTATTGATATATATATTTGAAACTCAATCACAAATTATCACATAACTTGTTGTAAAAAAGTTGTCAAAAAGAATTGTTAAAAACACATTTTCCTGTTATATGGGTTAATAAATAAATTTTAAATCTAAATTACTTACACAAAATCGACTAAGTGAGGTTTATATTCATCAAACCGACTACTGAATATAAAATTTGTACCCACTTATATATTTTAAATTGATCTCTTGTACGATTATCATCATTTACATTCCACCGTTTTTCATGACTTTCAAAGATTTTCAATCAAATTTCACAAAAAGTACATTGGTATAGCTATATGATTGTACCTCAGGGTCCGCAGAGTCAAAGTCCATCGGAGTTGCCACATGAAAAACTCCGGAGCACCCTTTAATGGCTTCATCAAAGCTTCCCTCTTCACCTAGGTCAGCCTTCCACATAGACAGCTTCGTCTTTGCACCCGGCAGCTCCACCAAATGCTTCACCTTCTTCATGTTCCCTGCACATGCATATAATAATTAGCTAAAACAAAAGATGGTGACACTGTAGGAAAGCTTAACCTCGTTATCATTATGGTGAAGAGTGGGACCTGGGTCACGAACGGTGGCTCGGACGGTGTAGCCACGCTCGATGAGTCTCATAACAAGCCATGACCCGATGAAACCAGAAGCTCCGGTGACGCAAACGGTTTCAGAAACTGAACCCATTATCTTCTACCTTTCTCTCACCCAAAATACAAAACAAAAACAACAAAAAACGAAAAAGAGAAAACGTTGAACCTCTGATGAAATGAGTAGAGTTGTTGGATTCGTTGACTTGGGAATGGAACGTGTGATGTTTGTTGGAACCTTTTATAGAAGCCTTTCTGCACTCTGCACATGAACAGAGACCAAGGAATTGTTGGTGAGCTTTACCTTCCCATCAGATTTTCTAGATTTCAGTTGGACATTACAGTAACCTTTTACTCTGTTTTCCTAAGATTACACTAATCCTAAATTAACATCACTCTTTGAAATGGAACATCGTCGTTTTGCTTTTCAAACCTAGGATTTTTCAGTTTAATCTTTACTATCAGTTTCTTTGTCTTTCACTTTCATAGTTAACATAACATACTTGCTTTTTACACCTAAAAGTTGTTTTTCATTCATAGATGTTACGTTACTCGTATCGTTTTAACCTTTATTGCCACCATTGTTACATTATAATTAACTATGCTTTCTTCGTGTTTCCTTTGTTCTAAACACATTCGTACTTATTTTCAATTTCTTACTATATATGAAGACTAACAAAACCTTTTCTTTCATCGTATAATTTTTTTTCTTATATACTGACATTTTCAAAATTAATTAATTAAGAATTTAAATATGGATTGAAAGTATCACACTAAATATAAATTATAATCTTAACCTTATATGTTTTAAATGAATAACTTAAAAGGTAAAAAATATAAATATAAATTGAAAGTCTCATGTTAAATATAAATGATAAAATTAAGTGTCATATATAAAAAGGGTTTAATTAATAATTTAATTTTTATATTATTTAAATATATGATTCAAGTATTAAAGTCAAATTAATGTAAAGGACTACGGTGAATTTTTTTTATAAAAAATCAAGTTGATTCTTTTTATAGAAATAAAGACTGATTTACAAACAAATATAAAATTAAAACAAATATAAAATTAAAATAAATATAAAATTTAAATATAAAAATTAAATTACAAATTAAACCTAAAAATAACACTTTTAAACTTAAAGTATGACTAATAACTTTTAGAAGACTCTTAATAGCTGAGATATGAAGTTTCCGTTTAATCTTTAATAAGTTTATCCTAGATAAATAAATAGCCTAAAAAGAAACACCTTTATTATATCTAACATTAAAATTATAATTTTCAAAAAATCTTATTCAAATTAATTGACAGAAGAAGAAAAAACATGTTTCGTTGATCACGTGAGCCATCAGTAAGTTGACGTTGATAGTTAGAAAAACGTGGTTTGGTTTGGAGATGACTAGTTGGTTTAATGCTAAGCCTTTGTCATCTGCTTTTTTCTAATATGTTGACTGTCTCTCACAGTATACCAAGTTTTATTTTTTATTTATTTTTTCAAACATTATTCTTAAATTTTTTGATATTAATATTTTATTTTTAGTTTTCTTTCAATTAATTAATATTTATTAATAAAAGATAAAGTTAAATTATTTATCTTCAATTTTTTTATTCCGTATTTAAATAAATAAATAAGTTGTCAAACAAATAGGTAATATTTTATTCTAAAAAAATCTGCTACATATTTTTATTTATAAGTTAAATCTAATATTAAAATAAAATCATTAAATAAAACAACTAATTTAAAAAAATATATTAGTTGCTATATTTAACAATTTAGATATTAATTTATAAACTAAAAATTATTAATGTCTAAAATAGTCTCTATTATAAATAAAAAATAATTTATTTGTAAATTAAAGTTTAAACTGATTTCTAATATTAGTTACCAAAATTGTAACCATCAAAGAATTAATGTATAAATTGGATTCTATTTTTTTTAACTAAAACCTTGGTATGGTAATTAATATTAAAAAATAATTTAGATTTTAATTCATAAATAATTATAATTTTTTATTTATAATAAAACTATTTTAAATATCAATATTTTTTTCTATAGATTAATATATAAATTAGTTATTACAGTTGTTTTTGTCATTAAAATAGTTATTATCCAATGATTTCCTGTAGTGTAGTTTATACACTAACTAATTAATTGAAGGTATTTATTTTGGTTTCTTTAATTTTGATGTTAAAATGAAGATTTTATAGACAATTTACTTCATAACAAACTTAAATGTATTATGAGATTTGTTTAACATATACATATTTAATATATCTAAAATATTATTCATCTCAACATTTGTAAACAAATAATATACATTAGTGCAAAAACATCGCATAATTGCTTAACGTTTAACCACTTAATAGTCAACGTTGAAATCACAGGTGACAATTTATAAATGCAATTATTAAACGTCGTTTAGAATTATAATTCGATGTAAAAAGATATAAAGGGTCTAATGTCTCAACGTTAGACGTCAAAATGTTAGTGAATTCAATAAAAATTTGAACGGGAGATTGAAAATTCATTCACTTTATCTTAACGCACGAGACCCTCTTCTCTGTTCAAACTTTTCTCGAACAAAGTTTGACAACCATCACATGTAATCTTTCTTTCATTTGATACAAATGCATGTTAATTAACTACTTTACATATGATTTTCGTTTGTTTTCACCGATTATTTTCGTGTTATTGTCCTTCATAGACGCATTCTGCTTTCTCTCTCACCGGTGACAACACTTTATTCCGATGAACCCACCTTTTGAAAGTTAATTTTCGTTTTTGTTTTGAAGAACTTATTTGTTGAACTTGTTTGTTGTTTGATTGAATTTGTTTGTTGTTTGATTAAACTTGTTTGTTGTTTGTTATTGTTATTTGTTGTTGATCCTATATTACCGTGCTTTTCAGGTCTCGAAGAGTTGTAAAAAAGGATTACAATTAATTACGTATATGGACAAAATGTGACATTAAATTTACATAGTATATTAACAAAATTCGATGTTAATTTAACGTCTTCCGATATGATGCCGTTCTCAAATTCGACGTCAAAGACCAAAAATAAATAGTCGATGTTGTATGCTGTTTTTGTACTAGTGATATGTTGTAATTGTTATAAAATTTTAATCATGCATAATTATTTACTCTATTTTGTTTTCTATAATTAATTGATACATATACATATATAGTTGTGGTTTGATAATTCATTTTAACATTTATGTAATTATATATTTTTTTTACAATTTTACCTCAAAGAAAATAAAGTATATATTCTTAACATTAATTGTCCAAATCAGATAAAAAATAAAGATAAATACTTTTGCTTTGAAAATAGAATATTGTATCGGTTGTGAATGTTTTTTGTGAACAATTAGTAACGAATTTCCTAATTTTAAAACACACTCTTTCTTTACAAATATACAATCTTTCAACAATGTTGAATAATCAATAAATAAAGTATTTAATTAAAAATACACAAATTTATAAAAGAATTTAAAATTTAATTAAGCTTAATCAATAGAATTCAGAGAAATATTTTAAAATTCAACGTTCATTTGAAATAAATGACACATAAAAATTAACTATTTCGTAAGTTTAAATTATCAAGCGAAGACTTTCAAACATTATAATGTTTAATAAAAAAAAAATTGCAGTAAAGAGTTTTATTATCTGATAGCGTTTTATAGCAATATTTCTGTTGCTTTTCCGCGAAAAAAAAGAGCTTTATTGCTTTATATATTATAAAAGACTTATCTATTGGCTATATAGAAGAGAGAAATATTATCAAAATATATTTATTTATTTTTTTGTAAAAGTTGATGAATTTAAGACCAAAAACGTCCTTGATCAAAAGCTAAAACTGAAATTGCAGACATTTAACTTTGTTGTAACTTAATAGTATTCAAATATTGTTGAGAGGTTATGATTCCTCATCTCATTTCATTAATCTCATTACATTAATGGACAAGACTTATTATTCTAATTTATTCTTAATAGTAACTTAATAGTATTCAAATAGGTTTAACATACTTTTTATTCTTACATTTTTTAATTCTAATTTTATCTTCTTAATCTTTATGTATAATTTTAGGTAAATTATAATTTTAAAATTTTTATCACATTCTTTTTTACGGTGAAGGATGTATATTTCAACCATGAAATTATATATTAATGATTAATTTGGTATAATAACTTATAATACAGAATTAATAAATAATAAATTTTATTAAGATAAACAATATATATAACATTTTAAAAAATAAATTTTAAATATAACTTAATTTTATGAAATTAATAAATAAGATGAAATTTATATTTATTTATATATTATAAATTTGTTATATTTTTAATAATGTAAAATCTCTAAGTCATGTTAAAGTATAAAAGAATTTGAATAGATAACTGTCAATTCGTTTGATTTACCATTTAAAATATACTTTAAATTTATCTAAATCTTAAGAAATCAATTTATAAAATTAAATTTATCTCTCATAATAAATCATTTTATTTCTAATTAATATAAAATCTCTCACACGTATCAAAATAAATTTGAACATACGTAAGTTTCACTTTGTTTGGTTTCCCATTTAAAAGCATTTCAACTAAAGTTTGCAAATTTTAAAGAGGTAGACTGAGAATTTCTTGTTGCCATTAAAGCCAGTTGGTAACGTTGGAAGTAAATTATTTACAGATTATATTGAAATTGAATTTATAAATAAAAGGTAGTTAGAGAAAATAGAGAAATAGTTTAGAAAAACAAATATATAAATAAATAATTTTAAAAAGAATAATTTTGAAAGACATCCTGAAGCATGTTGGGACCATGAACATGATACCTTAAATTTTGTCCGAAAGTCGAATTCATAGCACTCACGGGGCAACAATGGTGCATGTAAGGACATAAAAATTTATGATGCTAAGCACAGCTTTGTGTTCCATCATCCTTCTCATACCTCATTTCACCATCAAAATGATACACTTCCAGACCCCACAACATAAACTTCAATCACTAACATTTTTTGTATAATTTTTTTTATTTACTGAATAATATATATATATTCCATCACAAACATTAAATTCAATTATATCTCAGGATCCTTATAGCATTCAAAATGGTAAGAGTACATGAAAAGTAAGGTTATTTGAAATTAGAAAAAACTAAATAAATAATAAAAAAATTATATATAATTAGTTTAATTTAAATGACATAATATAGAATGAAATTGATTAGATAATAGTAGAATGTTCTTGATGGTAATTTAATAAAATTAAGTTTGGATTAAAATTGAAAATATTTTTTTTAAAAAAAAATATAAACTTTATGAATTTGAATAAGTAATTATAAATTATGTATACATTTTTTTCACATACCGATTTTAAAAAAATTTAAAATATAATAAAACATATGAAATTTACCATAAATGTTTTACAACACGATTTACTTACTTAAACAAATTATTTCTTTCGTATAGTTTGTTTTGTATTTTTCTTTAATAAGATAGAATGAATTACCCATAATAACTAAAAATTAAGAAGTAACTTATATCTATATAGTGCATAAACTACTTTGATATATCACATATAATTAGAAATATCAAATTGAATTTGATTTGAAATGTATTAATTAGTATGAGTACATGTGTATTCATATTAGCATGTAATTCTGTTCTCATTTCAATTATTATTTTTTATTTTATTAAATAACTTAAAAGAATTTATATTAACTTTTTTATAATTTATTTTTAAGACATATATTTGGTATTTTATTTCATTTTATAATTATTTAATTTTTATCCTATTGATATTTATATATAATTCTAGTTTATTTCTTAATATTTAATATTGAAGAAAATAAAAAATATATATTTTTCATTTTTTATACTCCATAATATCATTTATTTTTTTTTATTTTTTAATATTTAATTAATATTTATGACAATGAATAAAAAGTATCAGTATGTATAATGAAACCAAAATTTTTTAACTACTTTAGATATAAATACCACACATTTAAATCTCTGAGATTTATACATCCAACTACATTAACCAAATATTTATTTATCATAATATATACATATGCATACAATAATTACTAAATATTTAAACCAAATAATATAGATAATGAAAATATACCAATTTATTTATCACATCACTAAATTAATTTAAATAAATATAAATAATGAAAATGAAGTTATCAACACTTCACTGATAAGTGAAAATACAAATTTATTTATCTTCCTATAAACTTTTAATTATAAATTTGACTGGTCATATATTATAAATATAAATTTTAATAACACTTTATAAAAATTTAGCCTAATCCAATGGTTCACGAAATTTAAATCACAATTTCACTGAGATAACTTAAAAATAAAAACTAATTAATACCTCAAAATCATTCTTTAATTTTTTTTTTAAAATTACTTTTTCATATATAATATATCAATTTAATTATAAACATATTTAAAAAACTTAAATATACTTATGTTATTACAATTATATATATATATATATATATATATATATATATATATATATATATATAAGATATTATTTATATTATAAATTATTTTATTTAAGATAGTCAACTATTTATATAATATAAATTTAAATAAAATAAAAATATACTTTTTTTAAAGTATTCTTCAAAAATTATATTTGTTTTATATTAAATATTTAACTATAAAATTTAAATATAATTAATGACTATGAAAAGAGGATGTTAAAAATAATAATTTTATTTTTATTTTTTGGTAAATAAAATGAATTATGAATTAAGATTATAGTTATACTTATATTTTTATTAATTTTAAATAATTATTCATCTTTCTTGAACTTTTAATAAAAAATAAAATCACGAGCATTATATTTAATTGTTATATTATAAGATTGATATTTGGAGGAATTTTAATTTCTTTACCAAATAAAACAGATATTTCAATCAAATTACACCTATTCAATTTCCATCAAATGTTATATTATTAAATATACTTTAGAATTTTTGACATAAATTATATATTTAAAGATTTGTATTAATCTAAAATATCCAGCGATCTAATATCTTTTTTAAAATAGAAATTATTTAATAAATTTTGTTGTCGTTCAGTTTCGCAAGTGATATAAACCATCATGATAATACTAAATTATAATTTAATAACTAAGTTGACAAAAACTTATCAATACTATGTAAAATTTATATCAATATAATATTATTTTTTATAAATTATTATTCTTATTATTACATATACAACAGTATTTAAGAAAGAATAAAGTACATGCATAAAGATTCACTTAATAATTTATTATTTATTGATATAAATAAAATGCATTAAAAATATAATTAAATGTGATAATTATCATAAAAATATAAATTCAGCTGTTTAATTCACTTAATAAAGATTCACTTAAAAATTCAGCTGTTTAATTTTTAATCAAACAATTAAAAATATAAGTATAATTAAATGTGATAATTATCATAAGATTAGAATTTGGAGGGATTTACTGAAAAGTTTAAGTTTTCTTTCGATATATATAAATACAGTACAGTGATAGTTGCTATACACAGACACACATTTGTCATTATAAACAGTGTGGGACTAGCTTCAGTGCTGCAAATTGAGCGGTATCATTCGTTCCTAGTTCTTCACGCCACCAAAAAGCAGAGAGTGTGAAGATTTTTGAAAGCAGAATAATGAAGCTTGGTTTCTTTCTGTTCTCTCTAGTTTTCTACCAGATGATACTAGAACCTGGGATCTTCAAAGTAGAAGGTGATGATCATGAAGATGAGTTTGTGAGAGTAAGAGGGGTGCAGCTTCTCTTGAATGGGAAACCCTACTATGCTAATGGTTATAATGCTTATTGGCTCATGTACATGGCCTCTGATCCATCTCAGAGAAACAAGGTCTCATCTGCATTTCAAGTAGCTGCAAACCATGGACTTAGCATAGCAAGAACATGGGCTTTCAGTGATGCTGGAGATAACCCCCTTCAATACTCTCCTGGATCCTACAATGAAGACATGTTCCTGGTCAGTTTTCATTTCCATTTTCTAATCTCAATGTATTCTTTTCTACAGAGATTAAAGATGGTTTTGCTTAAATGTAATTAATTAGTTGTTTAATTATAATGTTATATATAGTCTATTTTGCACTGGCATTCCATTACATATCATCATTGAATTAACATCTAACACAGATATATTATGCGTTGTGATTAGATAGATCGATGACAGTGTAACTTAGTTTTTCTGCGAAATGTATGCCTGCTATAATTGGTGTACAGTTTTTCTGCAGCAGTAATAATGATATTTTGGCTGTGTGAATAATGAAGGGACTGGACTTTGTAATATCAGAAGCCAGAAAATATGGGACCAAGTTGGTGCTGAGTTTGGTGAATAACTATGATGACTTTGGAGGAAAGAAACAGTATGTTGAGTGGGCAAAGACTGAGGGCCAGTCCCTACACTCTGAAGATGACTTCTTCACAAACCCTCTTGTCAAGGGATTCTTCAAAAACCATATCAAGGTCATTAGTATATTTTCTTTTCTTTAACATCATTTTTACAAGTTATTGGTGCTAAATCTTATCTTGGAAAATAAATATTATAAGATTGAAGTAGACTTAAAATTTATTTCTTAATTTCAAGGATGTATTACAGAAATTTATTGTTTATTAGATTCATTGTTCATCTATTATTGGATTATTCATTAATATCTAATCATACACTCAAGATATATATACTTCCACGAGATAAGATGAATTTATAGTATATAAATAGATACAAACTTGTTCAAAGTCCCTAATCGACTAAAAGTAAGATCAATTCAAAGTAGATAAATGCAAACCTAATTTGTGAGGGGATAAGACCAATTTAGAGTATCTAAATAGGTCAAACCCAATTTGTGAGGTTCAAACTTGAGTTGTGGAGTTGAGATAGGTTTAAAAATGTATTTATTCACAAAACTTAATCTTATATATCATTTTTGTAAAGTTAAATTAATCTTAATTTTTTAACAACCAATACAAATAGAATGAGATAAGAAGAAAAAGATCTAAAATCATAATAATTCAAAAAAAGTTTACATTCACCAGCTTTTGCAGTTGTTTTGGTCTGTGAGCATAAATGTTTAGTAGCAGAAAGCTACGAAGAATTAATGAACCTGTATAGAGGTTTAGACTTTTCTTAAAGAATGTTGCTACTTGCTACTGATACACACTTGTGATTTTCAACCATCTTAATGTTCACATGTGCACTGTGCTATCGACCACTTCTTCTATAAAGTGCATTTAAGTACAGCTAATGAAACAAACACTACACATGAAGAAAATTTCAGCACTAACTACATATGCAGTAATATTTTATTATTATTAGTTGCTGTCTCAGCTACTTCTGCTCGTGACAACATTTGTACAAAGGTTTTTGAAGTGAAAAAGACATATAACAATGTGGTTTTATGTTTGTCTGCATGATAGAGTGTGCTCACAAGGCGTAATAACTTCACGGGAGTGGTTTACAAAGATGATCCAACCATAATGGCTTGGGAACTCATGAATGAAATTAGATGCCCTTCTGATCATTCGGGAAACACAGTTCAGGTAATTATTATTCTGTTTTTCGATTATGTTTTCTTTTCCATTTCAATTTAAATAAATAGATAAAATAAAAACTTTATGTATCAATGCAAAGAAAAACAGAATTAAGAGAACCCTTTTGGTTATGAAGGAGAAATATAACATTTTAATTTTTTTTAAGACTACAACATTTTGATTAAATTAATATAATTTTGGATTAAAATAAGTAATGTGAAATCTATGTTTTCAAACATTAAGAGATATTTCCCTTTTTGACAGGCTTGGATTACTGAAATGGCATCTTACTTGAAATCCATAGATGGAAACCATTTACTTGAAGCTGGTCTGGAGGGCTTCTATGGACTTTCAAAGAATGAGTCTAATCCAAATTTCCAAGTTGGAACAGATTTCATTGCAAACAATCAAATCCCAGCCATTGATTTTGCCACAGTTCATTCATACCCTGATCAATGGTGTGCCATTTCACTTTTATTTAATGATGATGCATAATTTTCAAACATGACACATTTTTTGTTTTTAACATTCATTTGACACCATGTAGGATTATCTTTGTCGAATTTTCAAATCATCACAGTACACAATTTTAAAATTTAATGATACTTAACATATCAAATGAGTGTTTTTGTCACGTTGACATGACAAGGTACTATACTCTAACAAAAAAACATGCATTTATACACATTCTATGTGTATATATCTCAATTTTTTTAATGATAGAACATGATATAATATATAAGTGGATGTAAATCTTATCATCAAAGTTAGTTTGACAAGATTAAGTTAGACATAAAATTTTCTTCCTAACAATTCCATTAATATTAATTTCTTATTTTGGAAAAATGTTTTATATTTTTATAATGTTAAATTGGGTAAGGTTACGAGAAGGTTATAAGAATAAATTTATATTAGAAGTTATCAAATAATTATTAAGAATGATATATATAGTGTTTATTGGATAAGGAAAGAAAGGTTAAGAAGTTATTATGTTATGTTTTATAGTCATTATAGCAAGTTATTTATAATAATTGGGAGTATGTTTTGTAAATATGAAAAATCTAATGTTAGTGTTGAAATTATATAAAAATATACTAGAAACATGTTTAGAAATATTTAAGTTAAAGTGAGTCTCATTTTCTAATACAGGTTACCAAAATCAAGCAATGAAGAACAAACCTTGTTTTTGGTTCGATGGGTGAATGATCACATCCAAGATGCACAGATTATTATTGAGAAACCAGTTCTGTTTGCTGAGTTTGGAGTATCAGTGAGAAACATGAGCAGTGAGTCAATTACAATAAGGGATGAATTTTTCAACTTGGTGTATTCTTCAATATATTCATCAGCAAGTGATGGTGGTGCAGCAACTGGTGGCTTGTTTTGGCATCTGTTAGCAGAAGGAATGGATGCTTTTAAAGATGGCTATGAAGTGCCCTTAGATGAGAATAGCTCAACTGCTACTTTGATTGCTCAAGAGTCTCAAAAGCTAAACAGAATCAGGATGAAGAAATTCTCCATTGTTAACACTAAAGCAAAGCAAGTTAGAAACTGAGACAAGACTTTGTAACATTATTAACACAAAGCCCTTTAATATTAGACATTATATCTGTGCATGAAAGATAAATTATAAGTGTGTCTGTGTTCATCAATCTATAATACTATTTATGTTTTTTGGTATGCAAAAATGAATTAATAACATTTTGGTGTAATTAAGTTTTCAAATATTTTTTTCAAAGTTCTTGTTTATGAATTATTAAAAATTCAAAATTATTGCTAGAACATAAATAAGTTTGTCAAACAAGTTTAAATTATTTAAAGGATATAGTGAATTTTAATTTTCAAATTTTTTGATATTGAAAGATTAGAAAGAAATATAAATCTTTAGTTCTTACCTTATTATTATTATAGATGATTTTATATTAATTGTTCAATGTTGTTTGGTAATTCAGCTCTTTTGATACCATATTTCATATATAAACTATTTCACTAATTAATTCACTTTAATATGAACTACCTTTTAGTTTTCAAAATAATTTTTATATCTTCATTTTAACACAATAATAAATACTTGTGGAAACTACGAGCAAGTGTTTTTTTTATTCTAGAAAAAATGTATTAAATTATAAAATAATTTTTATTAAAAATAATTATAAAAATAAATAATTTGTATAAATTTTGTAATTTAATATAAGTAAGATACATTTTAGTCCTCCTCCTTCAAAAAAATCTTAACTTTTGGTCCTTCAAAACTAACAGCGAAAAAAATAAAATATTAACGTTTTTTTTAAACAAAATGAGTACCTTACTTTGAAAGAGGAACTAAAAACAAATTCGTTTGATAGTTTAGAGACTAAAAACATATTTAATCAAAAAGTAATAAGTTAATAAAATAGTTTGGTGCAACAAAAACTGTTTATTCAAACCAATAATTCTTACATGTAGTGTAACTTGGAGTATACAATGGAGCAAACTAATCCTATTACACTTTTTGCAACAAATTCCTTCAAATCACTGCAACAAACTCCTTCATATCATTGTTCCATCTTTGATTGTTGCATTCCTCACTACAACTACAATGCCAGATCTAATGTAGAATCCCTCTTCAGGCCTATCAGCTTCTTCAACACCCTGTGAACTCATCCAAAAAACTGAATCAACAAACTTGGATAGTGAACTACCATGTTTGAGTTTTTCAAGCAACACTTACATCAGCATTGGCAATGATTACATTTTTTCCTATCTTGGCATTCTTGTCAATGATGCACTTCCTTCAAAATATTGGAACAGGAAATCAGCATAAATTAGAAACAAAAAATTTATAATTTTTACGGAATAGATTTTAAGTCTAATTCGTAAATTTGTGATAATTCCTAAATTATAATTAATAGAATATTTGACATATGACACAATTATCATTAACTGACATCATGGTACCTGATTTTGGTATTCTCTCCAACACCAATTGGAACCTTTCCCGTTTCCAGCAGAGATGCAATTTCAGAATCAGTTTGATAACAGTCAGCACCCATCATCATGGTATCCTGCATATTAAGAGGGTCATGGAAAAGATGTGTAAAATGCACCTTCCTTCTACCCCACCGATTTTCAATTGTGACAAGTATAACCATTCATGATGCAGAGAAAAAGTGCAGAATAAGCTTACCTGAAGCTCTGAACCAGCCTCTAAACGTGAGCGCAAACCAACAATAGAATGTTGAACTTTACAGTGATTCAAGTAACAGCCATGAGAAATAATTGCATCCACAATCTGCAAAAACCAAGCTCAGTTATTCATTTTTTGTAATAGCATGTAACGAAGGAAGGTCATGAGCGTGAGGAGACACGTGGAGACAGGCGCGTGAGGAGAAATAATGTGAGGCTCAAAAATTATGATTAGGTAAGAGCACATTAAATAGAAGTTCGTTAGAGGAGAGAGGGTGTGTGTGTTGTCATTACTTCTCTCTGTCATTTTTCATTTCTTTCTATGCCTTCCTCTTTCTTTGCTTTTGTCACTTTCTGTTACATGGGAATTGTACTACATTTCATGTAAGAACCAAATACAGAAAAGCTTACGAAATGCTATTATAACATCATTCCAATTTTCACAAAATTGCGTTACTGTTACATTGCCCTTCTTACATAGCATAAAAAAAGGAAGAAAACCAGTAAAAGTTTTCCCTCTTACCCTGCATTTTATTGCTCTAGTGGGTGGGTTGTTTCTTGGGGAAGTGAAGAATGGCCTCTGCTGATCATAGAATTCAAATCTTGGAGACTACAAATAATAAAACCAGTAAATGTGTCAGAATGTTGGAAAAAAAAATGTGATAATTGCATTGCTTTTTGCAAATATTATCAAGCTCATTATTATAAAGATTAACACAAACTTGGGCTCTGCATATACTACTTCAAGTGTTCTAAACAGTGGAAGATTCAAATTGTTTTTAAATTGAATTGAGATTAACTTTCATTCTTGGCTAACCAGTTGCAGTAAACAATTGGAATTGGCTGAAACAAACTTCAAATTAAGAATTACATATAAAGGAAATAAACCTGTTCTGTTAGGTCCAGATTGGCTTCAAAGAAGGACTTGATAGTTCCAATATCTTTCCAGTAATTCGTGAACATATATGCCTGAAAATATAAACAGAAACAAAAGCATCAAGAACAGAAAGGAGTTTAACTTCATTAGCATAAGAGAATTCAATTCCATGGTTTGGATTGTTTCTCACTTGGACTTTGTGGTCCCTCAAAGAAGATGGGATGATTTCAGATTCTAAGTCATTGCCGGAAGGACAGCTCCACCTTAGCAGTTTCAGCAGGACTTCAGTTCTGAATACAAAAACACCCATTGGAGAAAGAAAAGGATATTTCTCTGCTTCTTCTTCACTTAAGCCTAGGAGAGTGGTATCCACACGCTGCAGTTATCAAAGGTGACAGTGAATTAGCTTTGAACACTTCATATTTCATTGAATAAATGGGTCGGAAATGTGAGAGTTA
Source organism: Vigna umbellata (assembly GCF_029865625.1). Classification (NCBI taxonomy): domain Eukaryota; kingdom Viridiplantae; phylum Streptophyta; class Magnoliopsida; order Fabales; family Fabaceae; genus Vigna; species Vigna umbellata. The sequence continues at coordinate 16,496,938 of NC_142165.1, read as the reverse complement.
GTTAAGGCAGAGATAATGTACCATTGCGTTCACGTCTACTTCATTTGGATTACCTACAAACTCTGTAATCATTCCCCTTCTATCAATTTTCATCAGCCCATGATCAGATGCACCGCTACAAGATAGCACATAATAAGGTGGTTTTCCTTGATTGTTTTTTGTAATAAAAGCAAACTTCACAGATTTTTTATAGAGATCAAGTTCAATGCATTTTCAATGTAAAGATTTTCAAACTGTGTAAAAATTATCTATATCAGTACATATTCTCTCTTTTGCATACACATACCTTTCATCCATAGGTACACATGAAACTGTGATATCAGCATTGTTCTCACTGTGTGTCTGAAGCATATAGTATTAGTTTTAGAAATTGGTCATTGAATGTTTCTGTAAGCACAGTTCTCATGAACTATATACAATATATGTAATTTTAGCTGAGAAATTAAGTTGTACCTCCACAAGCTGCATATAGTCCATCCGGCAAAGATGGTCACCAGAAATTATCATTATGTGTTCAATATTCTTGTTCTTGGCATCCTGCATGATAATCATCCACACACACATTCATTTTATGGTTACTAAATAAGCAATTTTAGCATAGATGCATGTAGCATTCAAAATATCTACCTCAAAAACCCAGGTAAATCGTCTCACTGCATCAGCTGTTCCTTGGAACCATTTGTTCCCAGATTCTCCAGGAGTTTGAGTAGCAGCCAAGACCTGTTTCATGCAAATTACTCCCACTTTGATCAGTGAGTAGATTAGATTCACTGATAAATTTCTTCAAACTTGTTTGTCAAATCCATTTCAAATCTCACTCTTTTTTTCAAACAACTAACCTCCACAAAACCACCTCCAAAGTTCACTCCATTTCCAAAATTATATGTGCGAGACAGGTGAGCATTGAGGGAGCAAGAGTTGAACTGAGTTAAAACGTACACTTTCCTGATGCCACTGTTGATGCAATTGCTCATAGGAATATCTATGAGTCTGTAACTCCCTCCAATGGGAACCTGCAAAATTGATAATTATTAATTAATATCTCCTCACATACAGATATATATATATATATATATATATATATATATATATATATATATATATATATATATATATATATATATTTCAGCACATTCAGAAATCCTGCAACTGCTTGAAGGAAGAACTGTGATGAGAATCCTTTACGTTAGTGCATGCACCCGTGTCTCAAAATTCAAAACAAAAACCTCTAAAGAAGTTTATATAAATTAGAAAACCATACAGCGGGCTTGGCTCTTGTGCGGGTAAGAGGAAAGAGTCGAGTTCCAGCACCTCCACCCAATATGATGGCAGCTACGTTTTCAGGGTTTACCTTTGGACTCTGAAAATCAAACCCAACGTTAGTATTTAGCATCCAAAAGAACCAACAAACCAAGCAACATTAACCAAAACGAAAACATCTCATGCACCAACATGTCACTCACATCAGATGACAAAAAACCCACGTAAGTCTATAAAGAAAAGTTATTGAATAATTTAATACATTTCATGAAAATATGAACATTTTTTCATCATTGAAACATGCATATAGGTTATTACCGGGTACTCTTGGTCGAGGTCGGGAGTGTAAACAGCGCGTGCAATGCCAGACTTAGAACTTGCAGCCTTAAAACTCTTGCATGGTTTAGTATTCGGAAATCTTACGTTAAGACTTCTCTTCGTGCTCTCACCCCAGAAGCCTGAACTTGTTCTTTTTATCTTAAATCCTTTGTTAGCTATGATATTACGACTTGCATTGAGAGTTGCCATAGTTGCATTCATCATGTTCTATTTCACACAAAGCCCACACTCTTCCGAAGCAGCTAAACAATGCACAGACTTAGAAGCTATTACTTCTTCAAGTGACCAAATATATAGAGGTTTGTTGGAGACCCATTGCCAAATGAGTCGTCATTATATACCAGCAAAAAAATGGCAGAACTTTCTATAGTTCCTGACTCATTACATGCTATACAATTATGTTACGAGGAATCAGGGATATTAACATAACCTTTCTACTTTTTTTTACGTCTTCTTTAACTTCCTTAAACTTGTTTTTGTCTTAAACAAAAACATCTGTTCTAAATATTGACATCTCTTTTTAATACGAAATAAAATGTCTATTACAAATCTCGATAGTTACACTTCTCAAGTCAAATGTGTCACCTACCTTTGTCGTACCACAATTTTGTACCTAGTATGTAATTTTTTTACTTTTTTTTTCATTCTTTATATATGTTTTAACTGTGCCTTTTTGTTTCTTTGGGATAACGACGAATGTGCTTATCTCATCCTGAAAACTACATTTCTCTTGCATTATATTGCCACAATGCAAAATATCTTGCCATTTTTTCATAAAAAAAACTATTTTCTTTTTCTTTTATGCATATGTTATTATTCATCTTGTGATAGGGTTACAACTTACAACCCTACCACACTGTTCATTTCACATTATTGCTATTGATTTCTCTTATGCGTTGTGGATCACAATAGCAATCTCCATAAGTTAGAGAATATTATTTCATGAATTAAAATTTATTAATTAAAAAATATAATTTTAGATTGTTCTATCTTGTTTATTTAATAAAATTTTCACGATAAAACAAGTTTTTATTATATATATGAGCACAAATATTAGCTTACAAGTTATTTATATAAAATTGGATTACATTTAAAATTTATTTACTCATATAATATTATAATCATCCAAAATCTATTTTAATTTGTTAAGTTTATTGAATCTTATTAAGTTGTTATCAAATAATCCATCTAGTTCTACGTTTGAAATCTGTATATTTTGATGTAATTAAAGATGTTAAAAATTTTACATTGATTATAAATGAAACTAATTTACAATATATAAATAATATACAAGTGAGTGCAAACATAATGTTACAAGTCAGTTTTACAAAACAAAATCTTATATTATAAACCAATTTTGAAAAGTTAAATTAATTTTAAAATTGACTTATTAAGAATATTTATCCTAATTTATAATATTTAATAAATTGTAATTGCTAAAAGAAGAGTGTATTAAGAAAAGTATGTTAGAAAGAATAACACTTTTATTGAATGTATTATTCTCTCAGCACGACAAATTTGGTCTTCTATGGTTGTGTATTGTGTTGTTAACTGGGGATGATGGTGTTGTCTCGTGGGGTTTACATTTAGGATTTGGTTCCATGTGAGATAAAGATGATGTTTCGTATTTGTGGTCTCGTGACTTTGCCTTTTTTTCTTTGCCTTGTCCTCAATAAGAAATAGGCTAAGTATAGACGTGTAATAACTTTTTGACATGATGATGAGGTAATGTTTTGGTTAATGAGTCAAATTAATGTACCATAAGTAATAGTTCATCAGCTTTTCTCGACATTAGATATGTTATTTCTTTCTCTTGAAAAAAAATGGCTAAATCTATTTACTCTAGGAGACCATGATGATGATGATAATAGAGTAGTGTTGTAGTTAATGTGTCAAAATTAATTACTATATATGGTATTATAGGTAATGAAGTAGTCGTGTAGTTAATGTGTCAAATTAATTTTAACATATCTCTGTCAGATTTTATTACTAAATTATATTATTGGAAACAAATATTTAAAAGTCGAAACAGAAAATTTTCCTTTTTGTTGCCTTGAATAATTTAATGTCCATTTTGTATAATTATATATATAAGAATGGGGCTTGCTAACGCGTACGCCTGTTTTTCAGTTGGTACATTTTAGCAATGTGTACCGGGTTTTAGTAGACAAAAATATCCTTATATATCATGGATTCTAAGTTTTAAGGTTAAGGGTATTTTAATAATTTTCATTCTCAAAACTTAAAAAAAAAAAAAGAAACCCCCAAACCCTTGCTCACCTCTCTCATTCCTCTCAATCCTTTCTCTTTCATCTCTCTCACTCTAACCTTTTCTCTGTCATCCTACTGTAGTCCCAATTGAAAAAATCAGAAACACCCTACTGTCTCTGTCATCCCTACTGGAGTCTCAATTGAAAAAATCAGAAACACCCTACTGTTGCCCCAATTGAAAAAAATCAGAAACACTTGCCGTTAAACAATCTTACAAAAAAATGATTTTATAATGAGTTTTGATCTTATAATTTTTGTCTCATCTAATTTTATCCAATTTTCACAAGCATAAAGGAATTGGTAATTGACCTGGAAAAAATCAGAAATACTTGTTAAACAATTTCTTACAAAAAATGATTTTATAATGAGTTTTTATTTTATAATTTTTGTCTTATCTAATTTTATCTAATTTTCACAAGCATAATGACATCAGAGGAATTGGTAATTGGCCTGGAAAAAATCAGAAACGCTCGTTGTTAAACAATTTCTTACAAAAAATGACTTTATAATGAGTTTTCATTTTATAATTTTTGTCGTATATAATTTTATCTAATTTTCACAAGCATAATTGACATCCGAAAGAATTGGTAATTGGCCTGGAGGGTTTTTTTTAGAGATGATGATTCAACATATGCAGATGATGAAATTAGAGAAATTAGTAAAGATGGTGAAATTGAAGAGATCTTGAATGAACCTTTGCCTGAAGGTGAATATGTCAATGACTCAACTCTTTACAAAGGCAAATTGTTTAAAGGCAAGTGTTTCTGATATTTTCAATTGGGACTACAGTAGGGATGACAGAGAAAAGGTTGGAGTGAGAGAGATGAAAGAGAAAGGATTGAGAGGAATGAGAGAGGTGAGCAAGGGTTTGGGGGTTTTTTTTTTTTTTTTTAAGTTTTGAGAATGAAAATTATTAAAATACCCTTAACCTTAAAACTTAGAATCCATGATATATATAAGGATATTTTTGTCTACTAAAACCTGGTACACATTGCTAAAATGTACCAACTGAAAAACAGGCGTACGCGCGTTAGCAAACCCCTATAAGAATAATTACCATAAGTATTGATGTATTTGGTTTTATTATAATAATGAAAGAAATTATAGTTTTCATATAAATAGTTTAATTTCATTATTTTTATTTTAAATTAATTAATAATTAGGATAATTATTCATGTAAGTTTTTAATAATTGTCACTGTATTTATTAAAATAAAAGTGATTCTTTTAAGATTAATTGTATATTTAATTTAATTTTCACTCTAATAAACGTTTGTCACAATTATTAAATATTAACAAAAATTCACTCAAATAATGTCAACTGATTATGCAAAGTAAAAAAAATGAGTTTAAAGCTATGAATTAGATTGAAGTTTTCAACCTGTCTAAAATAAAAATAAAAATAAAAAATAAAAAATAAATTGTTTAAATTACTTGAATAATTTAAATTGATATATATCAACATTGTATTCAGATAATTGAGTATAGATGTCATTTGTTGTATAATTTACTAGTACAAAAATCGCGTACAACGCCGAATATTTTGGGCTTTTAATGTCGAAATCGCGAACGATGTTATATTAGGAGACGTTAAATTGACGTCGAATTTAAAAAATTCGACATTCGACGTTAATCAATTTTTTTTAATTAATTGTCATCCTTTTCATGAACTATGAACATGTAGGTCCTGTTCACTTGAATGGATTTGGGAGAGAGTGATTGAGGGGATTTGAAAGTAAATTTTGTTGTTGTTTATTTGAGTGGATTTGGAGGTAAGTAAGAGTGAATTTGAAAGTAGTGAATTTGAAAGTAAAGTTTGTGAGAATTAGTGTATGATTTGATTGACATGACAGATTAAAAAAATTTACTTCGAAATCCATTCTCATTTACTTTCAAATCCATTCATATAAACAACAAAAAAAATTTACCTTCAAATCCTCTCAAATCCCTTCAATCACTCTCCCCCAAATCCATTCAAGTGAAAAAAGCGGTAGTGTAGTATCAACAACAAACAATAATAACCAACAACAAACAAGTTCAACACATAAGTTCTTCAAAATGAAAACGAAAACTAACATTCAAAAAGTGGGTTCATCATAATAAAGTTTCGTCACCGGTGAGAGAGAAAACAGAATGCGCCTATGAAGGACAAGAACACGAAAATAGTCGGTTAAAACAAACTAAAATCATACATAAAGTAGTTAATTAACCTGCATTTGTATCAAATGAAAATGAAAGAAAGATTACATCTGATGCTCGTTAAACTTCGTTCGAGAAAAATTTGAGAAGAAAAGAGGATATCGCACGCTAAGATAAAGTGAATGAATTTTCAATCTCCCGGTTTTTAATGAATTCACTAACCTTTTGACATCGAATTTAAAGGGCATTCAACGTTTTATATCCTTTTACGTCGAATTACAATTCTAAACGACATTTAATAATTGCATTTATTTACAAAAATGTCACCGCTCATTTTTAAAATTAGCTATTCAGTGATTCGACGTTAAACACATGACGTTATATGTTATTTTTGTACTAGTGATTGCATAAAGAGAAAAAGGGTTACGAAGTTACTCTGTTATGTTTTATAATCATTATAACAAGTTATTTATAATAATTGAGAGCATTATGGTATGGTAGGTATATGAAAACCTAATGGTAATCTTATATATTTTAAGGTTTAAGTGATATGAAAATATATAAGTATTTAAAAAAATATCTGAGTGTATTTTTTAATACAGGTTGCCGGAATCAAGCAATGAAGAACAAACCTTGTTTTTGGTTCGATGGCTCAATGATCACATACAAGATGCACAAATTATTAGTGAGAAACCAGTTCTGTTTGCTGAGTTTGGAGTGTCAGTGACAAACATGAGCAGTGAGTCAATTAGAATAAGGGATGAATTTTTCAACTTGGTTTATTCCTCAATCTATAATACTATTTAAGTTTTTTGGTATGCAAAAATGAATTAATAACATTTTGGTGTTATTAAGTTTTCAAATATTTTTTCAAAGTTCTTGTTTATGTATTAAAAATTCAAAATTATTGCTAGAATGTAAATAATTTTGCCAAATAAGTTTAAATTATTTAAAGGAAATACTGAATTTAAATTTTCAAATTTTTTGATATTGAAAGATTAGAAAGAAATATAAATCTTTAGTTATTAACCTTATTATTATTATAGATGATTTTATAGTAATTGTTCAATGTTGTCTGGTATAATTCAGCTCTTTTGATACCATATTTCATACATAAACTATTTCACTAATTAATTGACTTTAATATAAACTACCTTTTAGTTTTTAAATTAACTTTTATATCTTCATTTTAACACAATAATAAATACTAGTGGAACGTGTAAGTGTTTTTTTTTACTCTAGAAAAAATTTATTAAATTATAAAATGTTTTTATTAAAAATAAATAATTTGAATACATTTTATTATTAAATAGTTTTTTTATTATTTAGAAATAAGTATTTGAGTTTAAAAATGTAGTTATTAAAGGAATAAAACAGTAAAATAAAATTGAAAAAATAACATGTTTACACGAAGGGTGATCCGAGTTTAAGAATTTTCTAACATTTTACAAATTTTTGTAAATTTTGTAACAAGAGGTTGCTATAACTTTGTTAAAAATATAAATATTTTCTTAATTTCACTAAAATACTCAGTTTTTTTTTCATAAAAAATGTTGTGTAAGATAAAATTTAATATATTCTTCGATCTTTTCAGAAATAATCATTGAATAAATTTCTATGTTTTCCTTTTTATTCAATACTTAAAAAAAAAAAAAAACTAGGCAAGTATTAAGAATAAAATAAAAAAAAAGTAATTTGATAGTTTAAAAGATAATAAGTTAATAAAATAGTTAGGTATGGAGAGATTAACTTTGATCGAAACAAAGCAACATAAACTACTTATTAAAAACAAGAGTTCCTATAAGAAGTGTAACTTGGAGTATACAATGGAGCAAACTAACAAACTCCTTCAAATCACTGCAACAAACTCCTTCAGATCACTGTTCCATCTTTGATTGTTGCATTCTTCACTACAACTACAATGCCAGACCTAATGTAGAATCCCTCTTCAGGTCTGTCAGCTTCTTCAACACCCTGTGAACTCATCCAAAAAACCGAATCAACAAACAAATGTTGGATAGTGAAATACCATGTTTGAGTTTTTCAAGCAACACTTACATCAGCATTGGCAATGATCACGTTTCTTCCTATCTTAGCATTCTTGTCAATGATGCATTTCCTTAAAAATATTGGAGCACGAAATCAGCATAAATCAAAAACAAAAAAACTTATAAATGTTAAGTGGTAGATTTTAAACCTAATTAAACTTTACAAAAACGATTTGTAAGGCTTCATCCATTAAAGAAATCTCACGAAAATCGACTCGTTAGACTTCATCTATTAAAGCAATGACATCTATACAAATTATAATAATGTGTAAATTATAGCTAACATTTTACATACCAGATAATGATCATTTAAGTGACATTATGTACCTGATTTTAGTATTCTCTCCAACACCAATTGGAACCTTTCCCGTTTCAAGCAGAGTTGCAATTTCAGAATCAGTTTGATAGGAGTCAGCACCCATCATCATGGTATCCTGCATATTAAGAGGGTCATGGAAAAGATGTGTAAAATGCACCTTCCTTCTACCCCACCGATTTTCAATTGTGACAAGTATAACCATTCATGATGCAGAGAAAAAGTGCAGAATAAGCTTACCTGAAGCTCTGAACCAGCCTCTAAACGTGAGCGCAAACCAACAATAGAATGTTGAACTTTACAGTGATTCAAGTAACAGCCATGAGAAATAATTGCATCCACAATCTGCAAAAACCAATCTCAGTTATTCATTTTCTGTAATAGCATAAAAAAGAAGAAGAAAACCAGTAAAAGTTTTCCCTCTTACCCTGCATTTTATTGCTCTAGTGGGTGGGTTGTTTCTAGGGGAAGTGAAGAATGGCCTCTTCTGATCATAGAATTCAAATCTTGGAGACTACAAATAATAAAACCAGTACATATATCAGAATGTTGAAAATGAAAACGTGATAATAGCATTGCTTTCTGCAAATATTATCAAGCTCAATATTATAAAGATTAACACAAACTTGGGCTCTGTATATTCTACTTCAAGTGTTCTAAACAGTGAAAGATTCAAATTGTTTTTAAATTGAATTGAGATTAACTTTAATTCTTGGCTAATCAGTTGCAGTAAACAATTGGGATTGGCTGAAATAAACTTCAAATTAAGAATCACAAATAGAGGAAACAAACCTGTTCTGTTAGGGCCAGATTGGCTTCATAGAAGGACTTGATAGTTCCAATATCTTTCCAGTAATTCTTGAACATATATGCCTGAAAATATAAACAGAAACAAAAGCATCAAGAACAGAAAGGAGTTTAACTTCATTAGCATAAGAGAATTCAATTCCATGGTTTGGATTGTTTCTCACTTGGACTTTGTGGTCCCTCAAAGAAGATGGGATGATTTCAGATTCTAAGTCATTGCCGGAAGGACAGCTCCACCTTAGCAGTTTCAGCAGGACTTCAGTTCTGAATACAAAAACACCCATTGGAGAAAGGAAAGGATATTTCTCTGCTTCTTCTTCACTTAAGCCTAGGAGAGTGGTATCAACACGCTGCAGTTATCAAAGGTGACAGTGAATTAGCTTTGAACACTTCATATTTCATTGAATAAATGGGTCGGAAATGTGAGAGTTAAGGCAAGATAATGTACCATTGCGTTCACGTCTACTTCATTTGGTTTACCTACAAACTCTGTAATCATTCCCTTTCTATCAATTTTCATCAGCCCATGATCAGATGCACCGCTGCAAGATAACTAACATTGGTTAACTCCAACAGTTTATTGTTTCTGAAAGACATTTAATAAGGTGGTTTTCCTTGATTGTTTTTTGTGATAAAAGCAAACTTCACAGATTTTTCATAGAGATCAAGTTAAATGCATTTTCAATGTAAAGATTTTCAAACCGTGTAAAAATTATCTATATCAGTACATATACTCTCTTTTGCATACCTTTCATCCATAGGTACACATGAAACTGTGATATCAGCATTGTTCTCACTGTGTTTCTGAAGCATAGTCATCATCAATTAGTATTAGTTTTAGAAATTGGTCATTGAATGTTTCTGTAAGCACACTTCTCATGAACTATATACAATAGATGTAATTTTAGCTGAGAAATTAAGTTGTACCTCCACAAGCTGCATATAGTCCATCCGGCAAAGATGGTCACCAGAAATTATCATTATGTTTTCAATATTCTTGTTCTTGGCATCCTGCATGATAATCATACACACACATTCATTTTATGGTTACTAAATAAGCAATTTTAGCATAGATGCATGTAGCATTCAAAATATCTACCTCAAAAACCCAGGTAAATTGTCTCACTGCATCGGCTGTTCCTTGGAACCATTTGCTCCCAGATTCTCCAGGAGTTTGAGTAGCAGCCAAGACCTGTTTCATGTAAATTACTCCAACTTTGATCAGTAAGGTAGATTAGATTCACTGATAAATTTCTTCAAACTTGTTTATCAAATCCATTTCAAATCTCACTCTTTTTTTCAAACAACTTACCTCCACAAAACCACCTCCAAAGTTCACTCCATTTCCAAAATTATAGGTGCGAGACAGGTGGGCATTGAGAGAGCAAGAGTTGAACTGAGTTAAAACGTACACTTTCCTGATGCCACTGTTGATGCAATTGCTCATCGGAATATCTATGAGTCTGTAACTCCCTCCAATGGGAACCTGCAAAATTGATAATTATTAATATATATATCATCACATTCAGAAATCCTGCAACTGCTTGAAGGAAGAACTGTGATGAGAATCCTTTACGTTAGTGCATGCATCCGTGTCTCAAAATTCAAAACAAAAATCTCTAAAGAAGTTTATATAAATTAGAAAACCATACAGCGGGCTTGGCTCTTGTGCGGGTAAGAGGAAAGAGTCGAGTTCCAGCACCTCCACCCAATATGATGGCAGCTACATTTTCAGGGTTTGCCTTTGGACTCTGAAAAGCTGATCGCTCCAATGCCTAAGGGAAAAATCAAACCCAACATTAGTATTTAGCATCCAAAAGAACCAACAAACCAAACAACAGCAGTAACCAAAACGAAAACATCTCATGCACCAACATGTCTGTCACTCACATCAGATGACAAAAAAACACACGTAAGTCTACCATCTTAATATAAAGAAAAGTTACTGAATAATTTAATACTCTTAATGAAAATATGAACATTTTTTCATCATTGAAACATGCATATAGGTCATTACCGGATACTCTTGGTCGAGGTCAGTGTAAACAGCGCGTGCAATGCCAGACTTAGAACTTGCAGCCTTAAAACTCTTGCATGGTTTAGTATTCGGAAATCTTACGTTAAGACTTCCCTTCGTGCTCTCACCCCAGAAGCTTGAACTTGTTCTTTTTATCCCAAAGATATTACGACTTGCATCGGGAGTTGCAATGGTTGCATTCATCATGTTTTCTTTCGCACAAAACCCACACTCTTCAGAAGCAGCTAAACAATGCAGTGAGTGAAATCAAGTTTTCTTATTATGGTATTGGCCTTTCTATTAATCTGCAAGTGACCAAATATATAGATGAAGTTTGTTGGAGATCCATTGCCAAATGAGTCGTCATTCTATACCAGCGAAAAAAATGGCAGAACTTTCTGTAGTTCCTGACTCATTACATGTTATACAATTATGTTACGAGGAATGAGGAATATTAACACACTACAAGAAATATTATAATTATATACGGATTATAATATGTATGTAATGTAAATATTATATACAGATTTCATATACGAATTTTAAAAAAGAATTACGTACAGATGACCTGAAAAAACACTTTTTAAAATGAAATTGAATTTACTAAGCACGGAACCCTCGACCTCTCTCTCTCGAACCCTAATTCCACCTTTATTCCCTCCAACTTTCATTCCATCTCTCTTCTCTGTCGACCTCTCCTCTCGAGCCTTAATTCTATTTCACATTTCTCTGTAACCTTCATTCCAGCTCTCCTCTTCCTTTCATTCTTCGTTCTTCTTGCATATAACTCTCACATAAAGTTATAAACACTGAAACAATGACAGCAAGTTTCACCATCTTCACCCTCTTACTTTCCTTTTTCGCAGGGACACACAACATAAGCTTCTCTCGTTTTCATTTTCAACCGCTCTCAAAACCCTCAAAAAGAAACCCTTTTCCTTTTTCTTATAATTTTCTATGTTTAAATATTTGTATAAAAATGATGATATTTATCTTAAAGAGTTGAACGATCGATTTTCTTAAATCACCATCGTCAACTCTTCCTGCACGATCGGTGGAACTCGATTAGGGTTCCAGAATATCATCTGCGTCTCTGTGAGGATAATAAAATTTGGGTTTCTGAGAATAAAAAAATTAGGTTTTTTGAGGACAGGAAGGAAGAGAAGTGGGAATGAAGGAAATTTTGGGATAAAATCAAGAAGGAGGAAGAAAAAGGTGGTGATAATAAGTTTAGAGGCATTCATGAGGGCAAGGTTAAGTAAAAAGACACTGAAGGTGTCGATGGCTCAACTTCTTCCAAGGACACTGTATTTGACAACCAAGGTTGTTGGTGTCAGTGCGTTTGCAGATGCAGGAGCTCATCCGAGGATATATCTTTGGCCGAGGTTTTTTCTTGTCTACCATTAATGCTTGTTTATAGAAATTAATCTAACCCCGTGGTGATTTTTTCAAGGAACTCGGGGAAGGGGATTGGGCTTTTCAGTGTTTGGATTATATATTAGTTTAACTTGGTTGGGAGTTTGGTGTGATTTCTGTTGGATAAGTTTTAAATGGACCATTGCCACAAAGTATTTTGTCTTTAGTTCCCATTTGTAAAAGAAGTTAGGTATTGTGTTAGCACTATCATTACCCAGATGTTAGTGGAGATGTTAGTGGAAATGTTAGGTTTAGTTTTTATTATAAATATGGAGATGTAGTTTTGTATGAAGTGTGGTACACTTGTAGTGTGTGCACCGTGGAGAATGGGCAGTGAGAAAGAAGAAAGGAGAGAGTCTCCATGTTTGTGTATTGTGTGCAAGAGAAAGTGTGTGAGCGTGTGTACCGTGAAAGGGAGAATGAGAAGTGTATGTGTTTGTTTGAGTTGTGCAGCACCGTGAGTGAAAGAGAGAAAATAGGTTGTGCCTGTTTGAGAGATTAAAGTGTTGTGTTTGTATTTGTGTAGTATGGATAGTTTTCCAGAAACAGAAACAAATTTATACTAAAAATATATTTCCCAGATAATAGATATATACCTCCCAGTTGTCTACAATTTCTATTTTTCTATTTTGATGATGGTTATGACATGGATAGATATTGTTTTTGGAATAAACTGACTTTTAAAAGGATGGTTATATAGTGCCATGTTGTTGTCTTTGTGATGTTATGGGTGATCATTTTTGTTCAAATTCTCATCTGCATACCACATGATTGACCATTGGCCAGAGGTCTTTCCTGCAGCTACAGATTCACGCTACTTCCGTGACCTTGGATTATCAGCTATTGGATTCTCACCTATGGCAAACACCCCTCTTCTACTCCATGACCATAACGAGGTGATTCCTTTAATTTATTGTATGCATAATTGCTTGTTTTGTCAGTAAGCTTATTTGCATAAGAGTTATCATTGTCTTTAGAATCATATATCTGATTTGTTATTTAGAACTGAAGCTTGCATTAGACCTCGTACACTGGCATTCTGGGTTGACTTTGAGCCTCTTGAAAAACTCCTGTCTGCCAAATCAGAGCATAGTTTTGGTAAAGAAAGTGTAACCATAAAAAATCTTAAGGTTGCATTAGACCTCGTACACTTGGATATCTTGATTTGATTTAAGGTTTTAAAAAGTCTTATTTTTTGACAATTATATATTATGTGCTGTAGGAGACTGGCTTTGGCTGTTATGCTCTTTCTTGCATTTGTTGCATTTGTTGGCTTTGGCTGTTGAGCATTTTTCTATTTATTTTTTATTTTTTGACTTTGTAATTCTCAATAGTTTGCCCCATCTAACAAAAGCCTATTTTATTGCATATTTGCTTGTTGAATCTAGAACACTATAAGTGAAACGAGATTCCACACCCACATTCAATTTTTTTTGTCTCTTCCTAAAAATAAATTTTATGCAAAACTTTCTTTTTTATATAGTTTTGGATACATTAGAACCAGCCTCCATTGATTTTCTTAATCTCTATTTCTCGGTTCAACCAACCCTTCCACAATCGGATTGTAGTCTTTTGAGCTAAGACAAACAGGAATCGCATCTTGCTTTGCAGTATTTTTCCTATTGGATTTTTTTTATTTGAAAATAAATTTAGGATTTGAAAATTCATTTTAGAATTAGAAAAAAAAATTCAAAACAGGATGTTCTGAAAAGTATTTTTTGATCTGAAATATCTTTCAAAATACTTGTTTAATAATTTTTTTTATATTTCATTTTTTGTGTTCTGAAAATATAAAAGACAAAATTTTGAAACAAGTATTTTGGAAAGTAATTTTAAATCTAAAATTATCTTCTGAAAATTTCTTTCTTTTGTTTTCGATGGGTATTTAGAATATGTTTTTCGAATCTAAAACTATTTTTCGATCTTAAAATATTAAAAATAAGATGTTAGAATATTTATTATATTTTTATTTACGAGTGATTTGGAAAGGGGTGGAGGAAGTAGTTTATTCATGTTCGAACTAAAGCCAATTTTATTTTGTGGGATAAGAATCGTTACTGTCTCTATTCTAGTTACTTTTGGAATAAGTATTTAATTATAGTAATTAAACTGGCACAAATAGAAAATTAATTAACCTAGAATAAACCTACAGCCAAAATACTCCCTCATTTTTGGTGGCTAAAGCTATTATTGTATATTGAATGGTTTTGTTGTTCATGGATCTTTATGGTGGCTAAAGCTATTATTATATATTTGGAGAGACCAAATGCTACTTTAGCATCTGTGATACAGTCCCTTAAAAAGTTCATTTTGAAGATAGTGTGTTGGAAGCTTTATTTATGTCGATTAATCTTTTAGTGGTTTGAAAAATCTTTTATCATTGTAAATTGCTTTGACATAGTGCCAGCTTAGATTATTAAATTTGTTTGTTATGAATATATATTAAAATTATGGGTGTTGAATAGGTAACACATTGGAAGAGATTGTTAAAGAATAAGAGTTGTATTTATCTTTTTAATTCTATTTATAAAAAATAATCAGTTCTTGTTATTTGAACATTTGGCAATTCTATTTGACTTTTTATCATTATCAGATATGTAAAACTTATAACTATTGAGTACAATAGAATCATCTATTTTATTTCTTTTATAAAATCATAACTATATATAGATTTTTTTTATATAATTATATATGATTTTTATATACAGATTTTTCTGTATATAATTACATATAAAAAAATTCGTATATAGTTATATACGAATATATTTATATATAACTTATTTATGCACTTTTTATCTATAGAATCTTGTTGACATATAATATCATTTTATATACGAATTTTAAAAGTTATATATAAATTTTAATCGTATATAATTTTGATTTTTCTTGTAGTAACATAAACTTTCTATTTTTTTACGTGTTTTTTAACTTCCTTAAACTTGTTTTTGTCTTAAGAAAAACATCTGTTCTAAATATTGACATCTCTCTTTTTAATAATGATGATAGAACTGGATTAAAATTTGAACAATATTATTTGGACTTCATTTTAAAAATGACTATAATATATATTATGAAAACTTTAAACAATAAATATTTGAAATTTTTAGAACACTGATTCAGGAGTGCACGTGTAGGACCTACGTGATACAGACCTACTTTTTAACCTTTTTCGAAGAATCTGTACAAATTAGGAATATATATATAATATTTTAGTATGAATATTAAGAAGCATTCTTACATTAAATATATGTTTCAAAAAAAGTTATTAGAATGAGATTTCTAAACTGACTACATCCTTTGTTATTTTAAAATGAAAATTTAGTGCTCTAAATGAAAATTTGAATGAATTTTCTAAACTTATCTAATTGACTATATATATTCTGAAAATTTAAAAAAATAAAAACTTTTTGGAATTTCTGAAATAAGACTTTCAGAATGAAATGTGGAAAATAAAATTTTCATGATATAATTTTTAAGATAAAATTTTCGAAACACATAAAATTTGTTTTTCAGAACGACATATCTAATATCTTTTTGAATGAATTTTGGAGAATATCATGAAAATTTTGTTGCTCTGGATGAAAATTTGAATGAATTTTCTAAACTGACTATATATTGCTAAAAAAACTTAAATTATTATTTTCTCCAACTCACTACATATTCTGAAAATTTTCAACAATAAACTTTTTGGAATTTCTAAAATAAGACTTTTAGCTTGAAATTTAGAAAATAAAATTTCAAAATATAACTTTTAAAATAGACTTTTTGAAACACATAAAATTTATTCTGAAATTTGTTTTTTCAGAACGAGATTTTCGAAATAAACTTTCTAAAACACATTTAATATCTTTCTGAATGAATTTTTGGAGAGTATATCATGAAATATATATTGGAAAATAAATTCTAAAATAAATAAAATATGTTGCAAAAAGAGTATTCAGAATAACATTTTTTCTATATTTTCTATATTTTTCTTTCTTGAAATATTCTTCCTAAAATCCGAATAAAATAAAAATATTTTTTATTTTTATTTTTATGATTTTTAATATTAAATATTTAATAGATAATAAAAATGTTTAAAAGTTTATAAAAATTAATTAATAATTATTTTATTTTTCAAAACGAATTAAAGAAATATTTAAATATTAATCTTTGCACTAAATTATCATCATGTTAATGCTAGTCTAATTATGAATTTTTTTCTAAACTGCTTTGGTCTAATGGTGTATTTGACTGGCCATCATGTGGGGTGAGAGAAAAGTAACACTTAATTCCATCAAAACGAACACAGCATTATGGAAACGGCAAAAGGAACAGCCCGTCTTGTGAATCTTTGGTTTTAGGAACAAAAATGTGAGACCAGCGACATTCGCCAATGAGAGAAAAAGATACATTATGTAGACTTAGGGTGTGTTTACTTGATACATTGTACTGTTGCAAAGAATTGAGACTTCACTCCATACATTGTATTAAGTAGGAAGGATGGATTTTAGGATAATATCCGTTCACATTAATGAATTTTGAAAGGAAAGAAGGGAGAGAGTATTTGGAGATGCTCAGCTTATGTATTTTTTGTTAACAGTTAACATTTATTAACCGTTCGGTTACAATTTTTTTTACTTCATTGACATTTGAACATGGATTAAGAAATTTACTTTTTTATTTTAATTTAATAATAATAATAAAAAACATATTAAAAAAACAAAAAATGTAATATTTTAAATTAAAAAAATTATTTATTTAAATTTAATAATCCAAAAAATTGTTTTTAATGTAACAAATATGTAATTAAATTAATATTCTTTAATAATATTTTTAATTTAATATTTTTTTAAATTTTGTTTTTTAATTTAAAATATTAAATTTTATTTTGTAATTTATTATTATTAAATAAAAAAAATAAATTAAAAAAAATTAAAAAATACTCAACCGGCATTCCAACGTAAGTGAAATGTTAACTGGCGTAGGTTATTAATGAAAATGGTAGAATAGAATTTTTTTTAGAGGTGGAGAAGAAACCGTCCAGGTGCATATATTTGTTTCATGAAGGAAAATGTGGGACCTAACGAGTAATATTGGCTGATTATACTTTCTTTGAATAAATTTGGGAAAGAATGATTGAATGAATATAAAAAGATTTAAAGATAAATTTTTTGTTATTTATTTGAGTAGATTTAAAGACAAGTGAAAGTAGATTTGGAAGTAAAATTTTTGACAACTAATGTAGGATTTGATTAATGTGACAAATTAAAAAATTTACTTTCAAATTCACTTTCACTTACCTCCAAATCCACTCAAATAAACAACAAAAAGATTTACCTTCAAATCCTCTCAAATACATTCAATCACTCTCCCACAAATCCATTCAAATGAACAAAGTGTTAATGATGAAAGTTTTTATTTACGTTGTATTGCATGCTTTTGGTTCTTTTTGAAAGAAAGATATTTGACCTTGTTTGAAGCTGGAAGAGGGTTTTGATCTCAGCATTAGCGACGAGCCACTATCTAGTCTCTCTTCTTCTGTCCCTCCTTTCCATGGCTTAGCTCAAGAGCAAGTGAATCTATTCGTCAAATCTTTGCGCATGGCGAACCCCACAACAAACCTTTCTGAGTAACAAATGGATTTAAGGATTTAAGAACATTGGAGATGAGGAGAGAAGAAAGTTCGGAAGAAAAATAAAGAGATTTGACCTTGGAGCTAGTGTCACGGTGCTGACTTATATTATATTATTTATTTAGGTTTAAACTCTCGGATTTTTCTCGTATTTGTTAGAAAATCTCAAGTGGGTCCTCGTTTTTGCAATTGTCTCAATTGGGTTCATATATTTGAAAAATTGGGTCAATTAAGTCTTGTACGTTAAGTTTTCATAAACAGCGTTAAAATTTCCTGATGTGGTGCACACTTAATCTGCTTATGTATACATCTTATATTACGTGAAATTTGTTATTAAATTTGTTATTAAGTCTTGTGTAAGTGTTATATGACGTGTTATGTTATATTATTTAATTGTTCAGATTACGGATTTCTTTGGATTAGGAGAGTTTTAATAAAATAGGGTTAGAGAAAAAGAATTATTGATTTGGTCAGTGTGAGAAGACGAATTGGAATCCTAGAGAGCATTCTCTTTAACTCCAATGAACCACTCATTTGCACTGAATATGACCCAAGCAGAGGAAGGACCATTGGATGACTGGGTTGGAAAGCTCAAAGTCAGAAGTTATGGCGCGTCGGGGACGGAAAGGACCCCTTCGCCAACGACGACGGTGATGGTTGTTGACAATGATGAGCGAAAACGATTGGTTCGTGGATGATGGTCGGATCTTTGCCAGCAACTGCAGGAAATGTTGTAAGTGGCACCCTGGTAGCACCATGAAAAATAAAACATTTAAGAATTTGAAATCTTTGAGAAAAATAAAAAGAGAAAAATGAATTGAATCGGAAAAATGAAGAATTGAATAAAAAAAATGAAGAAAAAAAAAAGATTGATACGATATGGAAATTAGGAAATGGAAAAGAGGGATTCTGAAATGGAAAAGGGAAAAAATGAATCTGAATTAGGAGACTAACTGCTCCCCCGCTTTCAGCCATACAAGTTCTGTTAACTCAAACAAAGAACTTGTGTCAAACACCAAATGACCCAGAATTGATTGTTTTACCTGTTTAGATTGACCATTTCAGCCACCGATACTGGTTCTTATCATGTGCCCGGTCTCAGCACCCACACCATCGATGACGTCAGGCTCACTATCTTGCAAAATATAAACCGGGGGCAATTGAAACCTACTGAAACCGAAACAACAAAAAGGGTAGGAAAAATAATTAAAATTTCGAGAGAAGGTGTTTTCAAAACTTGTGTTTGTATCCCGAGCACATTTGATATTGGTTAACAAAGAAGAGAATGGAACAAGAAAAAGATGAATTGCGAGATGATGCTTCTTGAATTAAAAAAATGAAAAAAAAAGATGAAAAAGGGTAAAAGTGTACAGACCCTATCTTCGTCGTGGTCTCTCAATCTCATCTTGAGCATCTCTCTGCCAAGCCAATCGACAAAACTGGAAGAAATGTTGAAGGCAACGTTAACGGCCCTGGAACTGCAGGTGTTGGGTGTTGCAGTGTGGAATGGATTGGAGCTGGTTTGATTTTTCTATTTTGCAGGTTTCAATGGAGGTGTTACGCGGTGGCTACCAAGGTTCTCATGGCTGGGTCAGGTTCCTGTGTTTGTCTTCTCTCGTGTGTTCGTCTACTGTGTTCACTGATCAAATCCCTAATTCCCTTTCTCTAACCCTATTTACTTAAAAAATTTCTAATCCTAAGAAATTTCTAACATTACTAATTCAATTTTATGCCACGTCAAAACTGTTAATTTAGTTAAGAAATTCTACGTAATATAACAATTTTACATCAGTAGATTAAGTGTGCACCATGTTAGCAAATTTTAACGCCGTTTATGAAAACTTAATGAAAAGTGCTTAATTGGTTCAATTTTTCAAATATTTATACCTAATTGAGGCAATTTTTAAAATATGTGGACTTAATTGAGACATTTGCAAATACAAGGACCTACTTGAGATTTCCCAACAAATATGAGGACGATTTGATGGTTTAAACCATTTATTTCTTAATTTTTATTTAATTTTAGTATTTTAAATAATTTTTCAAAACATATATAAATATAATTTTATATTATGTATAACATTAAGAACAATTTGATAATTATAATTTTTCATTTATTAAAACATTCTTTTAATTTATTATATTAATGAAATTTCTCATAAATTTTACAAATTTTACTTATAAATTTAATATCACTTTCAAATCTCTTAAAAAAAGTTAAATAGATATTTTAGTTCTCTTATTTGTTAGTTTAGTTCAATTTTGAGGTGTTCAAAGTGATTTCATTTTCTTTTAAATGATTTAATTTAGTTCTTTTTGCTGATCGAGTTTAAAACACTAACAACGTAATGTCCACTTTAGCGAAATAACCTATCTAGTTTTGTAATACACGACAACATCAGTCCAATTTGATGTGTCAATGTTAAAAGTTAAATGATTTATATAAAAGGAAATTACAATTGATTTCGAAGGGGATTTTCCATTAGGGTTAAATTGGCGTTGAAGAATCTAATGATTTTGGGGTTTTTTAGGTTTTCGTCTTTCCCTTTATATGATTCACTTTGTAGAAGACCTTTTCTTCTTCTCTTTGATGATGCAAAGCTTGGGGTTTTTGTTTCTTATTTTTTGGTCTTGCGACTTTGGGATTTTTTGTTTGCGAATTGGGTTTTTATTTGTTCTCTGTAGATTGGTGTTAATAATCTTGCGTTTTGGAATTTTTATGTTCTCCCTTATGGCTCGAGATTTGGGGGTTAGGGTTCTAATTTGGAATTTTTTAGAGTTTCTATTCTTCACGTTTGTGGTCTCTTGTTGGTTATTGGTGATGGTTGTGAGAGTCAGGACTATGGAAGTGTTGTTGGGTTGCGGCCATGGGGGGCTCGCAGTGGGTACCGACAATGTTGGACTTAGGCTGAGAAAGAATCCAAAGGTGGGAAAGATGAAAATGATTAAGGTTCTTGAAAGGAAATCAGACATTTAGGAAAAATTAATTAGGGTTTAATTGTAATGCATCCAATTAAGATTTAAAAATAATTAGGAATTAACACTTAACACTAGTTAACAGGATCCTAACCATTAATTATTTGTCACGTATTTTATAAACTAATAATTCATTCAATATTGACTAAGATGGAAATTATGCTAATTTTAACGTTGGTAGCAAAAATGATCAAATTAAACAATTTTTAGAAACTATGAAACCACTTTGAACCATTCAAAAGTATAAAGACCATTTTGAACAAAAATAACAAATAAAAAGACTAAAATATATATTAAACCTAAAAAAACAATACATACTTTATTATCAAATTCATTTATTCACTCTTTTTCAAATTTATCTTCAAAAGTAATCTTAAATATTGCTACAAAAGAAAAAAACTCAAAACTATGTTATGGATTAGCAAAGAATGTATAACTTAGTTATTAAAAGCACGAAGGATAAAAAATAAAGCTTATAACTTATCTAATTAACTAAACATTTATTATTTAATTGTTATTTGATATTTTGATTTAAAATTTATAGAGTTATAATTTCTTTTAACACTAGGTCCACTTACATTTTATGCACAATACTTAGTAAAGTTTGAAATATACTCTCTAGTTATAGAAAGCATTTTACATGCATGGGATTTATGAAAATGATTTATTTCAAAGTATCTTATTCCTATTATGTTTTTACTAAACAAAAAATTCTTGGGTTTTGCAGGTGGATTGAATGCAAAGTTCTGTGGATGGGTTCAGTACGCGAACAACCAAATGTATTTCGCTGGACATAGGTAACGTAAATCAATCTAAATCTATGCAACATGATCTTATGATTATAATGTTGTAGTTACAGGAACATCATGATATTTTAATTATTTTTTTAATAATATTTTAATAATAATTATGTATTACTATTTTATATTTGAAACGAATCGATTATAAATAATTTATAAATTATTATATAAATTATCGTAGTTTTGGGACGATCACAAAAGAGCCTCTAGAAGAGAATCCAGTGTTGCACCTCGTATGAAAGTTTGACCAGCTATTGTGTGATGATGCATTACGAGAAGTGTAGAATGAATTTTTGGAGGAGATCCTATATGCCGTATGGATTACGAGAAGTGCAGGAATTTTTGGAGCGGCAACATTACGAGTAAAGAAAGTTTATCAAGAATATATAAGTTAGTTATTAAAAGGATAAAGATACACTAATAATATTTTTTTTAATATTTTAATATTATTTACGTGTTATTTTATTATTGGTTTAAATTAATATTTATGATTATTATTATTAATTATAAAATAATTTTAGATGATATAAATAATGTTAAAATGTTATAAAAGAAATGTTGTAATATGTAACATACAATTGCTCTCTCTCTCTCAAAGGAAGATGTTGGAACAAGGTACAGCCAGAAAATAATGTTAAAATTTTAGACAAAATAACACAAAAATGACGTTGAAATGTTAAAATGTTATCATACAGTAGCGTTGCCATTATCAACTTAATTGTAATATGCAACATACAGTATCGTTCTATCGTTCTGTTTTCAAAGCCAAACCTTGGTTGGTGTCTCTCTCTCAAAGCAAGATGTTGGAACAAGGTACAGGCAGAACTTATCAAGAGGCATTTGAAGCCTCCAATTCCAGGATTCAAGGAGCAGATTCCAATTCCTTTGATGATGATGGCCGTTCCAAAAGAACTGGTAATCAAATATCCTCAAAAGTAGAAGTATTTGTGTTGGTTATTGGTATGTAGTCATTTCAAACTCACTGAGCTTCATAAAACAGGAAATTGGATGACTGCAAGTGCCCATATAATAACAGCTGTTATTGGGTTTAGAGTGCTGTCTCTGGCATGGGCATTTGCTCAGCTTGGTTGGATTGCTGGTGCCCATATAATATGCTTTTTCTAATTAGAATTGAAATTTTACATCAACAATCTGTATCATTCTAAATGTGAATATTATAAGTTAAAGTATAAACTAAAACAAGGGTTGTTATGAAACAGGACACAATCAAATCACCTCCTGAAGAGTCAAAGACAATGTCGAAGGCTACTTTAGTGAGTGTCTCGGTGATAAGCATTTTCTATCTGCTATGTGGTGGTTTTGGCTATGCAGCTTTTGGAGATTCAAGCCCTGAAAACCTGCTAACTGGTTTTGGCTTCTATAACCCATATTGGCTCGCCGACATAGCCAATGTTGCCATTGTTGTCCACCTTGTTGGTGCATACCAAGTTGACTGCCAACCCCTGTTCCTATTCATTGAAAACCTCGCAGAACAAAAATTCCCAGACAGTGATTTTATAAGGAAGGAGTTTGAAGTACCAATCCCTGGTTGCAAACCCTTCAAGCTCAAGGTTTTCAGGTTGGTTTGGAGGACATTTTTTGTGATCTGCTGCACTTTCATAGCAATGTTGCTACCATTCTTCACTGACATTATTGGACTTATTGGTGCCATTTCATATTGGCCCCTCACCGTGTATTTCCCAGTGGAGATGTATATAGTTCAAACTAGAATATCAAAATGGAGCACAAAATGGATATGCCTGCAGATGCTTAGTGCTACATGCTTCGTCTTGACAATGATAGCTGCAGTAGGTTCAACAGCTGGACTTCTTCATCATTTTAAAGTTTACAAGCCATTCATGACCCATTACTAGTTCACTGCCATTTCTCTGTTAACTGTTAGTCAAAAGGTTATGTCATTTAATAAAGCTCCAGACAGTTAGTTTGTAAGAGATAGTTGAGTTTTTTATTCTGTCTTTTCGATAGCCATTTATATCGTGGTTCTGTTGTAGTTTATTCTCTGTTTATTTTCTGTCATGTAAAACTTATATAAGTCAACCTTTAATAAAAGCATTCTCTCACAGATCTAGAGTTACTCATACCTTCATATTTAACATTAACATCATTGTTAGACATTACATGTTTTTTATTCATTTGTAAAGGTCTTTATTTACTTTATATATTTTAAAAGTTACACGTGTAAATTATGTCATTTATATTAATAAATTGTATGAAGGAAAAACAAATAGAATTTTAATCACGTATACAAAATTCACAAATTTACCATGGAGAATAAATTCGTAACTATTTACGTCCTTATTTTTGTCCAAATTGCAAGTACAAATTTGTAAAAGTGTGCACTTTTGTTTCTCACTCGCGTCACTATATTATATTTTATTTGTTTCATCCATAAATATTTTTGGGGGTGCTTAAGCCACGTTTGGGTACACTCTTTAATTTTCGTTACAAAAGAAGATTTTTTTACTGGTAAGCGATTACCAGCTTTTTGTAATCGATTACAACAACATCAGTTCTTTGTCAATGGTGCAGAAACTCACCTCTCAACCCAGAAACACCTTAACTTGGTCTTTCAATGATGACGAACAAATAACTGCAAAAATGGAGGACGAACAACACTGTTATGAAGAGAGAAGTTCAAACCAAATTCAAATCCCTAAAATGGAGAGAGAAAACACTGATAAGGAGGGAAGATAGAATTCGAAAAAGAAGACGGCAGTTTCGGAATCCAAACTTCAACCTATTCTAAATCAGATTTTAAATTAAAAAAAACATTCAAATTCCACCACTTAAAACTTGACACGTGGTGTTGTCAAATTTTTGTCAAATTAATATTGTTAGAATATCGGGATCTATTTCTAAACTGATCACATCCTTGGAATTTTTAAAATGAAAATTTTACTTTAAAAATGACTATTTTATGCTTTTTCTAATCAGAATTGAAATTTTACATCAACAAATGATTCTAAATGTGAATATTATAAGTTGAAGTATAAACAAAAAAACAGGAGTTATTATTATTTTATGAGTTAACTCGATAACTCGTTTTCGGTGAAAACTTGGTAGAATAGGAAGCAAAGTTAGTCAAATCTCCAAACTTAAGAATTTGTGGCTGGGTTGTTATGGCGACTTCAGAGAAGAAATTATTTTAAAGAGGTTGTCGTGTGCACGAAACTGAAAAAGGAAAACTGCCCCAAATAACTTGACGTTTCGCGGCGTGGCACCATTGTTTTTTCACCGTGTCGTCATTTGTTCCGGGATTTGTGAGTTTTCTTTTTCTGCTGCGGGAACAGACTGAAGACATTTTCTTCTTATTGTACAAAATCAGTAAGTAATTTTAGAGGAGAGAAGCTCCCTCCACCACCTCATATTCCCCCTACATCTCTCTAAATTTTTTTAAATTCCAAATTTATTCTTTTTACTTTTATTTTTACCAATTTTACTTTTTATATTTTAAAATCATAATCTTAATCTCCCCTCACTTTCACTTTCCCTTTTACTCTCACTCTCACTCTCACTCTCACTGCAAACCCCCATCCGTTGATGGTGCGTCGTTCGGTGGTGGTTCATGGTGATTCGTGGCATTTTGTGGCAGTTTGTGACCGTGGTGGTTCGTGGTAGTTCGTTCGTGGGTCTCCAACAGGATAGTGTTTGTTTCGTTATGCATGATAGATAATATATTCTTTGGTGTGTTATGTGTTGTCTTTGCTGTGATGTTATTGGTGTTGTTATTGTGTACATTGTATATGCCACAGTTTGAGTTTCTGGGGTGAACAGAGACTATGAAAGCTACAACGAAAGTAGGAATTTGTTTGACCTTCAATGGATAACGACATCCGCCGACGGATGTGGACTTTTGTTTAAGGCCAAACCGATATCCGACATTCGTTGTGCCTTTGGGTTGTTTACTTAATTTTTTATTTTTCTTTACTAGGTTCTGTGTTTAATTTTTAATTTTTAATTTTAGATTGAAGAAGAAGCCAACTTCTTTTAGGGAATAAATAATTTGGATAATAAATTATATATATTTTTACGTCCAGATCTGCCTGATGCAGTATCCATAACTTGTAGCTTTGTTATTCTGCTGGATACTTTACAAAAGCATTGCAGAGTATTAAAAGCATGTTGCTTTTGTTTCTCTTTATAAAAACATGCAGCAATAATATGGGTTTTGTTTATTTTCCCTCAACCTGAGAGATTTTGGTCACATTGAATATGAAAATAATAATATTGAAGTTGGCATGCATATTCTTTTCTGTCATTTTCTCACACTACACCACCACACTTTCATCAAACAAAAATTAGAGGGAGAAGAAGATTGAGAGGAATTTCATTCAAGCAAAAGCAGTACCCTGTTGTGGAGATGCATTGATATATTGGTGGGAACCATTAATGAAAGTGGTTGATTGTTGAATAAAAATATAAAAGCAGAAATTAAATATTACTGAAGGGAAAAAAATGAACGAAGAGATACAGGTAGCAGTGATGGAGGGAGTAACAATTGCACTCAATTGCCAAAAACACAACCCACTCATATATGGTTCAAAATAGAACAGCCCAATGCCTCTTCTGCTGACCAATGGTCCAGTTGACCAGGTTTCAAGCACATTTGACCAAAGAGTATGTCATCTTACATCTTCAAAATTTCATCCGACACCTCTAAATTTTTTAAAATACGTATTATGCTTCCAATTAAAATGTTATTAATTTTTAAATAACTGAAAAGAATTTTGACCAGATTCTTAACGGTTTTCTCTTCCTTTCACCCTCTTTTCTCGCATTTCTTTTTCTCTTTAGATTTCAACAATTACCAATATTTTTAAGATGGTCCAAATATTTATATTTGAGAAAAAAAAGTTAAGGTTTGATATTTTTTATTTATTTAAATATAACAAAACGTACAACTATATTTATAATTTAGTTACTGTTGAAATAATTAGAATGATTAAAGTTAAATAATTGAGGTACATTCTTATTTGAAGTGATATTTTTATTGTTCAAAATTTAAGAAAATGAAAATTAAAAACTGAAACAAATTTCACATAAAAAAATAAAATAAAAATAAATTAATAAATATATACTTTAAAGTCATTTTGTTTGAAGTAGTTAATAATTTGAAAGACTTAATAAAACATTAAAATTTAATAAATATTCAATTAAAAATTTCGAAAACCATATTTAAGTCTTTATAATTAAACATGTAAACTTTATTTGCTCTTTTGATGCATTTAAAAAATCTACTTTTTCATTAAAATTGATTTCATTAATATTATCAATGTATGTATGCTTCTCAGTATATAAAATTAAATCATTGAAATTATTGTAAATTATAAAAATAACATTGAAGTATCGGATGAAAAAATCCAAATTTGACAAAACAAGCATTGGATGTAGAAAGTCGAATTCCACTCCATCAAATCTTGATATCTGATATGTAATTTTTTACTCTCGGATGTCGAAATTCGTTTTTCTCTCTATCGGAGGTCAAAATTCGATTTTCCCACGCAATGAAGGATAAATCGAATTTTGATATTCGATCCAAATTTGATATCTGATTGAGTTTCCATCGAATTTCGACGTCCGATTAAATCCTATAAGTTTTGCAATTAATTTATGTACTTGTTTGACACGAGAAGCTTAGAAAAAATCATTTATCAACTCTAATGGCAATACCACATGCCTAAAACACTTCTAAAAGAACAATTTCTCTCAAATCCCTTTTAAAGACCATGAGAAAGGAGAAAATAAAAAAGGGTGCAAAAGGATACATAAATGAGAAATGAAAGGGTGCAAGACAACAAAAGTTTATAAACTTTGATGTGGAGGGTTATTAAATGAATTTGTTCAACCACTTAATTCGTTAAAAATCATTTACTTTTGACCAACCTCATTAATCACAAGAGGGCAATTATGAAAATTGGAGGTGCAGAGTGAAACTTTTGGAGGTGCAGGACGAAACACCCATTTTATAGATACACGGAAGTAATAGCCTAGGACTGTTTTTCTAGAATTAAAACTTAATGGGCAAGTTGGGCCGAATGGAGAAGCCCATTTGGTACGACCACAAAACTTGTCGTAGTCAGCCTGAATGACGAAAGGAGACGAAACCCAGTGCGATAGTAGCGTCGGTGATGTCCAGTCATGGTGGCGTGGCGATGGTGATGCTCGTTAGAGGATGAGAAGAGAAGTTCGCAAGCAGGAGGACGATTGCGGTGTTGCCGTCGTCAACCTTGATCGTCGTTGCAGGCATATTGAAGAAGGTCAGAGATTTGACCACGTTTGAAGCTCGAAGAGGGTTTTGGTCTCGGCATTAGCGACGAGCCACTCTCCGGTTTCTCTTCTTCTGCACTCTCTTTTCCATGGCTTGGCCCAGGAACAAGGGAATCTAGTCGAATCTTTGCGCATGACATGTCTTTTTATTTCATTCTCCACACTTATCCACAATTCTCCACGTGTCTAGCTCATGCCAAAACGAATCTGACTAATCTAAGTCGACTAAAACATAAATAAATTTAACTAAAAAATATTGATTCAGTATAATAATTAATATTTTTAAATATTTAACATTTTAAATATTTTTAAGTATTTAACATTTTTAATGTTCTTAAGTATGATCCTTAGTTATTTTTATTTTAACATTAAAATAAAAAAGTTATAACTTATTAAAAGTTAGTTATGGATCAGCAAAGAATGTATAAGTTAGTTATTAAAAGCACGAAGGATAAAAAAAATAACTTATCTAATTAACTAAACATTTATTATTTAATTGTTATTTGATATTTTGATTTAAGGTTTAAAATTTATAGAGTTATCATTTCTTTTAACACGCCACTTACATTTTATCGCACAAAACTTGGTAAATTTAGTTATAGAAAGAATTTTATATGCATGGGATTTAAGAAAATGATTTATTTCAAAGTATTGGAATTATTTGGTTGATTTTTTAGAAGACAATTTCATCCTTGTAAAGATAAAGTTTATGCTTAAACTTTTGAAAAGCCTCAGCAATCCTTTAATGTAAATAAAGATTTTGAGAGTGTGAAAAAGACAAAAGAATAGTAGAAAAAATAAGTTAATTGATAATCAATTAAGAAAAAAAGAGAGAGATCATCCTACTTGGCGGCATTCCCCATTCGAAAACCCAATCTTAACTTATTTTTTCTTTGTTTAAACTCATATTCACGCAACTCAATTTACCCACGCTTTTTGAATTCGCACTGTCGACATATTTCAACATGCAATATCGTTATATCAACATACAATTTTGTAATATGCAACATACGTTATCGTTCCATTTCTAAGCCAGACCTTGGTTGCTGTCATTCTTCTTTTCAAATCATCTAGAAACTCAAACTCAAAACTATGTAAAAATGTATAATTTAGTATCAAAGGTAGGAAGTTAAAAGACGTCACCTATTAAGGAGGTAATTGAGAGCACGCGAACGATGGAAAAAATTTCTACAAAAGCAAAATCTGGTAGTGTCTCTCTTCAAAGCAAAATGATCGAAAAAGGTACCTTCGATGTCTCTAATGGCAGGATTTCAGATTCCAATTCCTTTGATGATGGCCGTACCAAAAGAACTGGTAATCAATATTCTCAAAAGTAGAAGTATTTGTGTTGGTTATGATTTCAAACTCACTGAGCTTCATAAAACAGGAAATTGGATGACTGCAAGTGCCCATATAATAACAGCTATTATTGGGTTTAGAGTGCTGTCTCTGGCATGGGCATTTGCTCAGCTTGGTTGGATTGCTGGTCCTGTTTCTTGGATTCTGTTCTCTGTGGTGACTTATTACACCTCCTGTCTTCTAACTGCCTGTTACCGTAATGGAGACCAAGTTACAGGCAATAGAAACCACACTTACACGGACGCTGTTAGCTCCCACCTAGGTATGCATGCAACTCAACTCAATTATGGTACTTTTGTTATGTCTTTTCATAATATTTCCGGTAAAAGTATAAATTAAAACAGCAAGGAATTGACTTTCTTCTTCCTATTCATGTGTTTACCAAACAAAGACATTTTTGGGTTTTGCAGGTGAAATGAATGCAAAGTTCTGTGGATGGGTTCAATATGCGACCCTTTTTGGAAGCGAAACCGGGTACACCATTGCAGCTTCCAAAAGCATGAGGTGAGTTTTGAAAGATGCAAGTGTTGTTGTGTGGATGAACGAGTAACAACAAATCTGCTAATTGGTGTTTTGGGTTGTCCATGAAACAGGGCCATTATAAGGTCTCGTTGTTATCATAACAGGGGAGCATGCAAAATGAACAGCAGTGTTTACATGATTTCATTTGGAATTGTGCAAATTTTATTATCTCAAATTTCAGATTTGGAACAGTTCCCGTGGCTCTCTAGTGTGTCTGTTGTCATGCCTTTCACATCCTCTGTAATTGGACTCGGTCTTGTAATTGCTCAAGTTATAGGTATGTTAGAGAGAATTGTGATTTATTATATCATTATGAGTTGAGGATTGATGAATTTGAATTGAAATGTGCTTGTAACAGGGAACGGAATGGTTAAAGGAAGCTTAACAGGTGTAAGTATTGGTGCTGAAACAAAAAACCAAAAAATTTGGAGGATCTTCCAAGCTCTCGGTATCTGGGCCTATGTCTATTCCTACTCAATGATCCTTCCAGAAATTCAGGTACATCTACATTCATATTAACTTCATTGTTCAAAAGATAGTTTCATAGGTCTTATTTGTATACTTTTTCTAATCAGAATTGAAATTTTGCATCAACAATCTGTATTCTTCTAAATGTGAATATTATCAAACTTGCGAGGTAACCCGTTACTCGAACTATTTTAAATTATTTTAAATCGAAAACAACAACTTGTTTGGTTCGGTCAAGAAACTAAAAACTCATGACGCCACACAGTTCCTTAAGGAAAACTCATGACGTCACAGTTCATTTACCGTGTCGTCGTTGTTTGCTCCTTGCACATCTGTTTGTGAATTTTTTTTGTCCGCTGCAAAAGAGATTTATTAGATTTTTAATTAATTAGGATTTTTAATTAAGAATTTGAGATTATTTTTAATTATTTAATAATTGTAGAATATGTTTTGTAATGTTATAGTTGGAAACTGAAATTAAGAATAATTTAAAAGATGTTCAGAAATAAATCAAATTTAATTAATAGCAGTCTAAATGTAACTTATTTATTAAAAAATAGAAGTAAAAATGTTTATGTACAGTGGTGAGATATTTACAACATTTTTTAATTGAAGTTTATTTGTATTGACTTATTTACTTTAACTATTTTGTTTAATTATTTTTTAATATGTTATTTGTTATGAAACAGGACACAATCAAATCACCCCCTGAAGAGTCAAAGACAATGTCGAATGCTACTTTAGTGAGTGTCTTGGTGACAAGCATTTTCAATCTGCTATATGGTAGTTTTGGCTATGCAGCTTTTGGAGATTCAAGCCCTGGAAACCTGCTAACTGGTTTTGGCTTCTATAACCCATATTGGCTCGCCGACATAGCCAATGTTGCCATTGTTGTCCATCTTGTTCGTGCATACCAAGTTGACTGCCAACCCCTGTTCCAATTTATTGAAAAACTAGCAGCAAAAAAATTCTCAGACAGTAATTTTATAACGAATGAGTTTGAAGTACGAATTGCTGGTTGCAAACCCTTCAAGCTCAACCTCTTCAGGTTGGTTTGGAGGACATTTTTTGTGATCTGCTGCACTTTCATAGCAATGTTGCTACCATTCTTCACCGACATTATTGGACTCATTGGTGCCATTGCATATTGGCCCCTCACCGTGTATTTCCCAGTGGAGATGTATATAGTTCAAACTAGAATACCAAAATGGAGCAGAAAATGGAAATGCCTGAAGATGCTTAGTGCGACATGCTTCGTCTTCACAATGATAGCTGCAGTAGGTTCAACAGCTGGACTTCTTCATCATTTTAAAGTTTACAAGCCATTCATGACCCATTACTAGTTCACTGCCATTTCTCTGTTAACATCATTGTTAGACATTACATGTTTTTTATTCATTTGTAAAGGTCTTTATTTACTTTATATATTTTAAAAGTTACACGTGTAAATTATGTCATTTATATTAATAAATTGTATGAAGGAAAAACAAATAGAATTTTAATCCCGTATACAAAATTTACAAATTTACCATGGAGAATAAATTCGTAACTATTTACGTCCTTATTTTTGTCCAAATTTGTAGAAGTGTGCGCTTTTGTTTCTCACTCGCGTCGCTATATTATATTTTATTTGTTTCACGTTGAGTTATTTATTTAACCTTTTACAATAAATAGTAAGTACATGAAATTGAGTTCATATTAAGATGGTGAAAGATTTATAAAATTGTAAATTTCGTAACAAATATATTTTATTTTTTACAAAAGTTATATTTATATATTTTATTTTTTGAATGAATTTTCTAAACGGATTATTTTGCTCTGATTGACTATATGTTGTAAAAAATTTTAAAATGATTATTTTTCTCTAACTGGCTATATATTCTGAAAATTTTCAACAATAAACTTTTTAGAGTTTCTAAAATGAGGCTTTCAGCTTGAAATTTAGGAAATAAAATTTTCAGAATATGATTTTTCAAATGAAATTTTCGAAACACATAAAATTTGTTTTTCAGAACGAGATTAAATTCTAAAATTAATGAAATATGTTTCAAAAAGAGTTTTTAGAATGAGGTTTTTTTTTATATATTTTCTATCTTTTTCTTGTTTGCAATGTTCCTCCTTTACAGCAGCAATAATGATAGAAACTGTAAATGTAAGATGACAGTGATAGTAAAAAGGGTGTTTGAGACTTTTTCTTCTTATTGTACAAAAATAGTTAGTAATTGTAGAGATACACAAAGTAATTGCCAATAACTGTTTTTCTAGAATTAAAGCTTAATGGGCAAATTGGGCCGAATGGAGAAGCCCATTTGGTGACGACCACATATGCAATGTCTGTCCGTAACCATAATCTCATCCTTTGTCACAAACCGATAGGTACCTGAAAATGGCGCAGAGTGTGACCAACACATTCATCCAAGGAACACGCTTTCTTCCACTTCCACCTCCCAAGAGAAACGTAATCAATTTCAAACCCAGAGTACCAAGTTTGACTGTGGAATCATGAATTTTGACGGAGTTTTTGTTTGAATTTGTTGGCAGGTAGGGAGAGTGGTGCAGTGTGGGGTTCGGTGCAGGAAGAAGGATATACACCCGGAGTTCCATGGGGAAGCCAAGGTGTACTGTAACGGAGAGCTGGTGATGACGACGGGTGGGACCCAGAAGGAGTATGTGGTGGACGTGTGGTCGGGGAACCACCCCTTCTACCTCGGCAACCGCTCGGCGGTTATGGTGAGCGACGACCAGGTGGAGAAGTTCAGGAAGAAGTTCGGGGAGCTCACGCAGATTATGGAGATTCCTGTCCTCAAAGGAGAGATTGTTATCCCCTCCAGACGCAAGGGGGTTTCCAAGGGAGGCAAAAAGAAGTGATCTTCTCTTCTTGGTAACTTTTTTTTTTGTCAATTTCAATTGGTGTAATATGATCAAACGCTTCTCTCAACTGTTTGAAAAAATGCTGCTATGGATATTGTTTTCAGCAAACGGGTGAATGTGGATATGTTTGTCACTGGTAAAAAACATGCATTGGGATTCATTGTGTTGATTTTGCTCTGACAGATAAAACAACTCGGGTGTTACATTTTTTTTCGTTTGGATTAGTTTATTTTGTACTCCAATTTATAAATGAGCTTGTTAATTTTTATTTCCTAGAAGAAAAATAATGTCCTAAAGATATGATTATGAGACTTGAATGATAAGGATAATGGTGTTGGAGATCTCGGTTCAGTAATGTAGTTAAAATAGTACATATTAGTGGAAGAGAATTCGTCTCATGAACTAGCTTCATGAGTTGAATTAAATACGAATTGGAAATTTTAAATGATCTCAGAATCTGTGTAATGTTCTAATAGATTCTATTTTAGTGGCTGTTTTATTGGCTGACAGAGTCACCCATTGTCTTACCATTGTCAAACCAATGCATATGTACACAAACTTATGTTCATGACGAGTGTTAGAAATCTTAAATTGACTTGTAGTATGATGTAAGAAAAGGATATCCTTCGCTTCATGGCCTAGCTTTGGAAGTTGTGATAAGCTCAAATCCAAATTCTAGAGTTTCTTGATGTTGTTGTTGGTGAAGAGCTACAGAAGTACAAGTGAGATAGCATTTGTAAATTTGGATAACAACTTTCAAGGATTGATATGGTGGAGAAACTCCTTCATGAACTTTGAATGTCGCAGTTACCATGGTCATCTGCTAATCAAATTTTCACAACATTGATAATGATTTACTTGTTAATTAAAGTTTTGAACTTGCATGACGATTTTTTTAATAAACCAAAGATTATTGAAACATGAAATAGAATTACAAGGTATACTCTACTTACCAAGTAAACATTACTAGAATTATGCAGCATCATGCTTTGCATAATAAGCATAAAGTGCTGCATATCGAATGAATATTACTTTGATGCTATGTCCTGTTTTAGATTTTTGCGTGCATATTGATGTTATTGCCAGCCAAAATCTGAAAACACTTTATCGTGCACCCAAGGCCTTCCTTACAAGAATTGTTGCAGCAAACTTATATGAAAACCAGGAAATGACTGCAACAGACTTATATTAGATAACTTTGCAGATACTGCTAAGCTTTATTATCATTGGCAGATCTTTCACTCTGTGTGAATGTGAGTATTTGAAAGCTGAGAGAAAGTACAAACCGGATCAAAAATCTTAATTTGTTCAATCAAAGAGTGAATTGAATTGTCAACTTTATTTTTTTTAACTTTTCTTTTATATATCTTTTAATTTGTCATATATATATATATATATATATATATATATATATATATATATTAAAAATATATTTAGTTATATAAATATTTTTATATTTTTAGTTTTTAATTTAATGTCTCTAGTAATGTAAATTATAATAATTATTATCTTTATCTGGTAAATTATTTTGTTATAATTAATAATTTAAATTTAATTTATAAAATTTAATAATTTAAGATAAAATATTATTACATATGTATCCTTCAAGTGATTTATAAATAAAAATTATTTTTTATTTTAATTTTAATTTAAAAAAAAAACGAACTGGTGGACTAGCCTATCCTTTGCATCTCTATCTATCCTATGCACGTTATCACTTATAACTTTATTTACAAATTGCTTAATAATGTGACACAATTGTTCAATGGTGAAAGTTATAGGATGTTGATCTTGCTATATGAAATCGTGAAAAATTGACTAGCTAAGCCAGATTACATATTTAACGTAACGATATTTCTTAAAGTTCTTGCATACACAAAATAACAATATTTGTTCAATGAACCCACTCCCAAACATTCCTAATTTGAATTGTTCAACTAACGGACTTGTATTAAAAAGAGTGGTAATTTTTTGAATTTTATGAAATTATTAAATTTTTTAAGTCTTTAACATTGAATTCACTAAATAAATTTGTCCAATCTATGATAAATTATGGATATCAAAGACTTAACAAATAGGATAAATGATTTTTTTCTTGAGATATGGGAATTTCGATTTTCATTTATTTATTTATAAACAAGATAAAAATATAGCAATAAATATGTATTTATACATTTTTATAATTTAAAATGAAGGATGATTATTTTGTGAAAATAAGATTGAGAATATCTTTTTAAATTTTTTTATATTCGTATTATATATATCGTTGATTGATATATACCGATCAAATTTCATAATTCATCGGCTAAGTTTGGAGGAGACAGATCGATTTCAATTAGAATCAACTGATCATTTATGTTAACCTAAATAGGTTTCGTAATCAAGTTTTATGGAATTGGACAGTGATTAGGCCGACTCTAATAAAAAAATTCATGGAGAAAACTATAAATACAGGCCAAAGATATGGTTGTTGAAAATTTTATTACACATTTATTACAACATTGATAATTCTACATTTATTGTTGTTGTTAGGGGCTATTGGACGACCCACTCCTTAAGTGTGTCCATGTTCTTGGACTGCTTCTTAAATATCAAGTCCGATAATCGTTTGGGTTGGAGGTCATATATCGAAGAATGTAAAATCACTAACGGGTCAAATTAGGCATGTTGATTGTTGTAATGGTGAACATTTCCATGAAGTGTCACATTGTTTTGTCTACTTCAAAGAGGCCAATGTGATTGGAACTATTTTGCGATCAATAAACTGAGCTTTAAAGATTGTGCTCAACATGTTGAAGGAATCTACTGAATTAGGAGGTGATGTGTAACACCAGTCTAGGGCTTGAATGTTTAGAGTGGTAGGGAAGAACCAACAATAAAATACCTTTTCTCGAGTATGAATGTGTACCTAGATCAAATAAGCTTTCAAATGAGTGGTTGGGTCGGTGATACCATCATACTTTCGAATATTAATGTTGATTCCTCTTGGGAGGTTAGCTGGAGTAATATTCGAAATAAAAGGATGGAAGTCTTAATCCTTGGAAAGTCACAAGTGTACCCTTACGTCCAGGAAGTTCGCGTTGGACTCATGTACTTGTAAATTATTTTGCTTGTTTTGATGATGAGGTGAATGTCTCTGTGGGTTGTGAATTCAAACATAGCCTTGAGATTTGTCCCATCTCAAATGGCCACAAGTTGGCCTAGGGCTTCTAGAGTGATGTCTTTATGTCTGTTTTACCGTTGTTCCACGATGGGTGCCAAATATTTTTATCAATTCTAAATTTTAGGTTTATAAAACATGTGGTGGAATCTTGAGATATTTTTACAAGGTAAGTCAGTCCAAAAAGAAAAAAAGTTAAATTGTAAAAGACTTTATGATGCTTAAATAAGTAAACCTTAAATATTTGTTTAAAGTATAAATAAAAGTATATAGAAATGATTTTATATATTATACTTCTTGGTCAAATTCTTTATATAAAACTATGAGAATATGATAGTCATGTTCGAATATCATATCTAATAATGAATAATCATCTCATAAATGAGTCACAACAAATATATGCATTTATATGCATTCAATATTTATTAGGTTAAACCACTTTTATAGTCTCTATTTTTGTTAGGTTTTCTCAAATAGGTCTCTTTCTCTTTTTTTTCTCTCAATTGGATTCCTAAAAGTGAAAAAATTAAAATAATTGACTGTCATTAAATTGACTTAACGAGGTTAATTTTTTGATTGTGTGCTAGAATCATTTAAAGACGTGACATTGCACAAAGTCTTAGGTGGAAAATGTTTAATTAAAACATAAAAGAAAATGGGTCTTTGGAAATCTAAAATCAAAACATCAATAAGTTAGGGTTAATGAAAAGCAAATTGCACTACAGGAAAA
This sequence comes from Vigna umbellata, assembly GCF_029865625.1. Classification (NCBI taxonomy): domain Eukaryota; kingdom Viridiplantae; phylum Streptophyta; class Magnoliopsida; order Fabales; family Fabaceae; genus Vigna; species Vigna umbellata. The sequence goes on along the minus strand of NC_142165.1, from coordinate 16,459,538 downwards.
ACATTTATTTCCGGCGGAGTATTACCGAAGGCTTTTCCGAAGGCTTGTGTAGTATGAAAATTGTTATCCAGGTCTGTTTGTGTATGAAAATTGCTATGCAGGTTTGTTGTTGGTTGAATGCTAAATACAAATGTCTCTGACATCTCCCTCAAACTTACCGAAGGCTTTTGCCCTTCGGTAAATACCAACGCTTGTTGATTACCGAAGGCTTCTGCCCTTCGGTAAATACCAACGCTTGCTGATTACCGAGGGCTTAAGCCCTTCGGAAATTACCGAAGGGCGCAAGCCCTCGGTAAATTACCGAAGGGCAGAAGCCCTCGGTAAATTACCGAAGGGCAGAAGCCCTCGGTAATTTATCGAAGGGCAGAAGCCCTCGGTAAATGTTAGCGACAAGAGAATTACCGAGGGCTTCTGGCATTTTCCGAGGGCTTTTGGCCTTCGGTAATTCCCTGTTTTTTTGTAGTGTTGAGAACCAGAGTCTGATTAAATATGCAACACATTTAGGATTGATAGAGTTGGAAATTAGAGTGAGTTTTAACAAAGTTTATTGTATGATATTCTCGCGAAATTAGGGTTCATAGACATTCTAAACAAGAACAGGAGGATGACAATGATCATGGTTTCTATGCTCAGTCGTCAACGGTCTATGGTTCTAAAGACGAATATTGTTCTTTAAGATTACCATTGCGTAATTGTTTCGGCTTTTTATATTTTTTCAATATGGTATTCAACCACAGATTTCGTTGGAGGCATTGACCTCAACAATTCAGGCAGGTTGGCTTGTTTTTCACATCTAGACATTTGTAATTTTTGTTTAATCTTTTATATTTGTACTATCAAAATAGCATCATTGTAAAGTTTCGTGACCTCCTACAACTTTTCTTGTAAAATTTTGTAGTGTTGTTATCAAACAAAGGATAATTTTTAGAATTTTTTTTAATTTATATTGTATAAGAATTTAGTTAATAAAAAGGTATTTGAGATTTCTATTTTGTATTCCAATCTCAAGAATTTAGTTAATAAAATGATTTATTTCTAATGAATGCAACTTGTATATAATTCTCAATCAGTTATTAACATCAATTGATGTTTAACTTACGTCTAGAAAAATGATCACAAATTAGGTTTCTAAAAGCTTAATTATTTACAAGTTTTTAACTCCAAAACAATCAAAACACAAATTATAAAGAGTTTAAAAGTTAGAAGAATAAAAAAAATTGAAAATGCAACAAAAAAAAAGAATATAAAAATCAAAGAAATTATAAAGTAAGAATGAATTCAAAATCTAATCCAATGGACGTGCCTCCTATGTTAATGTCGGCCATACATGCAATGATTTGATTTTGAAGCATGTAAAAATATAGTCAAATTTGAGAATTTTGAATCTGTTATTCGGCAAATCGAAATTACAGAGCATAGTATTTAACGTGTATGAAACAGGTGGGTAGCAACCTCTCAGAAGCCATTATTTTATTTATGAGTTTTCGATTTTCATAGTCTACGGAATCCTTCTTCCATTAAAGAAGCACCACACCGGGCACTCTTATGGATGTCAGTTTTTCGGTTATTACCTTCAGAGCCTCCGACAGCCATCCACATTGAACCATCTTCGCTTTGCAGAGTCTAAGAAGAAGAAAGTCATCGTGCCTGCGGAGCGCCGGCGGAAGTGGTGGTGGCTGTGCAGGGATGGCGACACCAGGCCGACTTCTCTCGGTGAGTTAACGGCGGTGCGGCGACAACGTGTTTTATGGTGTGGCGGCAGAACATGAAGGTTCTTTCTCCGTCGAGCGTTGACAACGGACCATCGACGGCGGGAAGTTTTTAAAGTAGATTCACAATTTTGCTATGAGAAACCATGACCATTGTCATGCCCTGTTCTTGTTACATGAACGAACCTTAATTTCGGGAAAACATAATACAATAAATCTCACTAAAACTCACTTTAATCTCCAACTCTATCAATCCTATGTTGCTTCTCCAATCTTAAACACGAAGACTTCGGTTTCCAATTTGTTTTTCATTAACCCTAATTTAGTGATGTTTTCATTTTAGATTTCAGAAAATCCCTTTTCTTTGATGTTTTAATTAAACATTTCCCATGTAAGACTCTATCCATGCCACATCTTTAAATGATTCCAGCACTAACATCTCATCACAAAGTTAACCCCTCTTTGAACTAATTTAACGCCAGAAAGTCAATTGTTTCAATTGTTTTTTTTATATAATCTATTTTTTTCATTTAATACCTTTTATTAAATTAATTATTAATTAAATATTGTTTTAAATAAGATATAATTAATATTAATTATAAGATAAAACACTTATATACATTAATTATTTACATTTAAATTTGCTTTTAAATAAGTTACAATTAATATATATTAATTATAAGAGAAAATAATTAATGTTTTTTTATTGCTAAATATTTCAAGGGTAAAATTGTACATAAATTATTTTTCTATAAATTGATGTTTAGCTTTGATGAAACACCAAGAGTGTAATTCAACTTTTGTAGAATTTGATAATCTTAAAGAGAACTTAGAAAAGACTTATGGAGAAAATTAAGATAAAATGTATTTGGGTTATGATTACGATTATGATTTTATTAAATTTTGCACAATCCGTATTAAGTCATGGTGTTGCATGCCAAGTGAAATGTAATGTCCAATGTGAGTTTATTGGATATAGTCAAAAAGCATTTGACAATTGTGTCAAAAAGTGTGAGTCACAATGTGGTCAATTATCCAACGATCCTTTCTACAAATGTATCAGTAACTGTCACTCAATGAAGTCTGCTACCATCAACAACGGTATGTATTCTTAAATTTTTTATGGTTTAACATTATTTCTTGATGTTTTATTTCAATAATTTTTTTTCACATGATTTTTATAATTAATTTGCTTATTTTTTTTATTTTAACCATTAATTTTACATGCTTATCAGGTGCTCGTGATACTGGGAATAATGAGATGGATACCTGCATACAAAAGTGCAAATAAATATTACAGTTTATAGCAACAATAAGTGATGGAATAATATTTGATCAATAAAAAGTACTTATCTGTTTTCATGTTTTATTTTTCAATTGTTTTCATTTGGTCATATATATATATATATATATATATATATATATATATATATATATATATATATATATATATGGGTTTGTTAACGCGCATATCCTGTTTTTCATTTAGTACATTTTAGCAATGTGTATCAGGTTTTAGTAGACAAAAATATTCTTATGTATCATGGATTCTAAGTTTTAAGGTTAAGGGTATTTTAATAATTTTCATTCTCAAAACTAAAAAAAAAAACTCCAAAATCCTTACTCACCTCTCTCATTCCTCTCAACCCTTTCTCTTTCATCTCTCTCACTCCAACCTTTTCGCTCTCATCCCTACTGTAGCCCGAATTGAAAAATCAGAAACACTGGTTGTTAAATAATCTTACAAAAAATGGTTTTATAATGAGTTTTCATTTTATAATTTTTGTCTTATCTAATTTTATCCAATTTTCACAAGCATAAAGGAATTGGTAATTGACTTGAAAAAAAAATCAGAAATACTCGTGGTTAAACAATTTCTTAAAAAAAAAATTTATAATGAGTTTTCATTTTATAATTTTTGTCTTATCTAATTTTATCTAATTTTCACAAGCGTAATGACATCAAAGGAATTGATAATTGGTCTGAAAAAAATCAGAAACACTCATTGTTAAACAATTTCTTACAAAAAACTTATTTTATAATGAGTTTTCATTTTATAAATTTTGTCGTATATAATTTTATCTAACTTTCACAAGCATAATGACATACGAAAGAATTGGTAATTGGCCTGGAAGGTTTTTTTAGAGATAATGATTCAACCTATGCAGATAATAAAATTAAAGAAGTTAGTGAAGACGATGAAATTGAAGAGATCTTGAATAAACCTTTGCTTGAAGGTAAATATGTCAATGACTCAACTCTTTACAAAGGCAAATTGTTTGTTTCTGATTTTTTTAATTGGGGCTACAGTAGGATGACAGAGAAAAGATTGAAGTGAGAGAGAAGAAAGAGAAAGGGTTGAGAGGAATTAGAGAGCTGAGTAAGGGTTTGGGGTTTCTTTTTTTTTTTAGTTTTGAGAATGAAAATTATTAAAATACCCTTAACCTTAAAACTTAGAATCCATGTTATATAAAGATATTTTTGTCTACTAAAATCCGGTACATATTGCTAAAATGTACAAACTAAAAAACAGAACGCAAATTAGCAAACCCATATATATATATATATATATATATATATATATATATACATATATATGTATATACATATATATGTATATACATATATATGTATATACATATATATGTATATACATATATATGTATATACATATATATGTATATACATATATATGTATATACATATATATGTATATACATATATATGTATATACATATATATACATATATACATATATACATATATACATATATATACATATATATACATATATATACATATATACATATATACATATATATACATATATATACATATATACATATATATATATATAATAAATTATTAAATATGTTAAACTTATTGTATTTTATTAATCAATTATAAAATTATCTAATCAATTAAATTAAAGACATATATGTTAACCAATAATAAATTCAATTTATTGAATGAATTAAATTAAAATTATTAAAACTTAAAGAAAAGTAGCCAATCAAATGTTACATAAAGGAGATACGGTCATTATTCTTATTACTTCCTTTTTATCTTATAAGAAATGAAAAATCAAAGAGCAATATACTATTCATTAATTATTCTATCTTATTAATTATTCTCAATGACTCATCCTTCGTTCCCATTTTCTATTTTAAAGAACATTGGAACCGTCTTGATTATAAGATTTAATACTAACTAATATGTATGTATATCATAGGTTTAATACATTATTTAGTCTTTATTTTCAGGGGTTTGATTCAAAGTGATCCACCCTTTTAAAAAAGTTCAGTAACGCTCCATATTTCGTTAAAAAATGTTCAATTCGGTCTTTTTCGCTCACGCCGTTAAAAACATAACGGTGCAATGTGGTGTTATGAATATATGGCACGTTTGAAGAGGTTGCACTGTGTAAATATTTAAAAAAAATTAAAATGATATGTTAGGTGCAAATCTCAACAGCCACACCATTTGCAAATCCTCCAACCTGGTCCAAAATCACTCTCTGATCATGATGGAATGACAACGCCATTGCATTTGCATCAAAAGGCTCCACCTCAATAATCCTCACCTTTGGATTAACCATCTTCACATAACAATCACCGCAGAGCAGATAACTCTTGTTTCCAACAACTTCCTGGGAAGCTTTGCCATCATATTATAAGCTCCACGAATCTTAAATGAGAATCCGGTGGGTACTGGAGGGAATCGGACGAGACCCGGGAGCGTGGGAGAGCCACTAGTTAGGTATCCTCAACAACGACGGTAGCGGGGAGGAAGAATGCGTAGCCTTCGGCGACTTGTGTGCGAAATAAGAAGCAACCCTAAGTTACATTCTAGAACAACTCGAGAGAGTGCGCAAGAGAGAAACCACCACTTTTTGTCCTCCACCATGAGCGTAATGAGTAATAGGGAGAAGATTGTGAGTACCAAGGAGTTGTGCAGGGGCCCTTGTTGCAGTCACAAGATTTTCTAGGAACCAAGGGGCCTTTAAAGAATTCACTGGAAAACCCATGTAAGGGGAGTTAACTTTTTGATGTATTGATTGAGCATGATGTGTTTCTTTTGAAACTTGTTAATCTTGAGAAACTATGTGGATAGATAGTATACCCAATTGGAAGGTTGTGGGTTGCTAAGGAAAAATAAATGGTTTGGGATGTTATTCCCAGAATATGACTGCACAGGTTGAAGGGTTGAAGTGCATGTGGTTTTGTAGTAAGGGAAAAGTGCATATCGTGAATCTTTGGAGGGTAGTCGTAGGTTGGCTAGGTTAAGAATGTAAATAAGAGTATGAAGTGTTAACATGTTGTATGAGTGAAATATGACAATAAAGTGCATTGGTGATGGGTTGTGTTCTCAATAGAGATACCAACATGGGTTTATGGGTATAATAAATTATTATTTTTTAATTGCATGGAATATTTTATGGGTATTAAATGTATGGAAGTGGTATAAATGTGGAGTAATGTAGTGTCATCACATGATGGTATGAGTGTGTTGGGTAAACTTTAAATATTTGTTTGGACCCATGCACTAGGAAATGTTTTGTTTGTATGTAATTATGTGAGCACCGAAAGTGAGCACTAAAATAGTCACCATATTTGGATGTTTGTGCTTTTGTTTATGTAAATTGGCACCTTGTGGTAAGAGAAGAAGCGTGGCACACTTGTAAGTATGTGCACCGTGGGATTGGGCAGTAGAATGCAAAGAAGATAGAAGCGTCACGGTTTTGTGAGAGAAAGAAAGGAGAGGGTCTCCGATAGTGTGTGCAGCAAAGTCATGGTGTTTTGTGAGAGTTATTTGTGTGAGAAAGAGAGAAAGGTTCATCACCGTGAGAAACCAGAGAAAGAGAGTTGTTGCATGTATTATTGAGTCATGTGTTTGTTTGTGAGTTGTGCATCATCGTGATAGAAAGAGAGAAAATGGGTTGTACTTTGTGAGTTGTATGTCGTGTAAGTTTGAGAGTTGAAAATGTTGTTTGTGTATTTGTGTGTTCTGGAAAGTAATCCAGAAAAAATACAAAGAGTATATATTTCGTCCTAACAGTAAAATATCTAGTTTTATGGGTTTCGAAAATTATATCATTTTTGAGTTATTATTGAGTGTAATAGTATATAGGATGATATAGGATGTGATCTGGAGATGGGTGTATAAAACTGGTGCATTGTTGGGTGATATCGGGTGGAATAGTATATTGGGTGATAAAGTCATTTAGGTTTCTCTCTCTGCATTTAATTTTTCAAACAACCATTTACGTTTCTCTCTGCATTTAATTCTTTCAGCCACCTATTCATCAATCTACAGGTTTGGCCATTGTAGCATTTGCATCGTTATGTTTTTAACGGTGTGAGCGAAAATAACTGAATTGAACATTTTTTAACGAAATATGGGATCTTAATGAACTTTTTTAAAAAATAGGATCACTTTGAATCAATTCTCTAAAAATTGAGACGAAATAATGTATTAAACCTAATTTAAATTCAATTACTTTCCAACTTCCTTTTTATTCTTGTAACTCGTGTATTAATAAAACAATTAATATAATTAAATAAATTAAAACTTAACATATATTAATTTTACACATTTTTTTTAAATGAATTACATTCCTACAGCACCATCATTTCAATAATATTGATACTGAAAAAATAAAACACAATAGAACCCAAACTATAAATTAAATTAAATTTGAAACTTTGATTCGTTATTAATCTTTATACAACATCAGTATTAATTTATCATTTAATGTAAAAGTAATGAATTAATGATAAAATGTAAAAAATTGTTTTGTGAAAAGACGTTTTCAACAAATATTAAATTCTATATACGCAGTATTAATTTGATTGATAAAAGAAAACTTACATGAATTTCATTATCTATACTATTGATACTTATGATCAATAAGGGGATTCACCTTGTTAACCTTTTTTTTTTAATTTACCAAAAGATTTTCTCTTCGGTATCTATGTACTTGTTAATTTTACTCTTTTATAACTATTTTTTCAAATTTAAATAAATTACTTATAATAAAATGCCACTTTTCAGTTTTACTCTTTTTGATAATTATTTTTTTAATTCGAATAAAATTATAAAGAATATGATGAATATAAATAAAATTATAAATTTATTTTCTAATTATCATTTTATAAAAAATATTTTATAATTTAATAAAACTTTTACTAAAATAAAAGAAGTTGACACACATGTTTTCACTAGTTAGAATTAATAAAAAATAATATTAATAAAATATGATAATAGTAATTTTTTTATGATAATAAAATACAATATAGTTATCACTATAATTATAAGAATAAATATAGTTTTTATTAATTTATTATAAACATGTAACATCGTTTAAATGGATAAAATAAAATATTATAAAATTAATAAACAAAATAAATGTGTTTTACACTTATATATAATATTAATATAGTTATCTAAACGAAAATAACTATATTAATATTAAGAAACCTTAAAAATATAACCACACATGCGAAGTAACATGTTTATTAAGAAAATTGGGGAAAATTGGCGATGGAGGAATCATTGTATTGAGAAAAAGGGAATTTGGGTATGATGGAGCCTACTGGTCATAGAAGAAATCGGTGAAGAAGAAGATGACAGTGATGAGAAACTGGTATTTCAATGGCTGAAGAATGATTACCTGCACAGTTAATTGATTGGCCGGAAATGGTGGAGTGACAGGAATTATTCGAAAGAGTGAAACAATGAAATAAATTACATAAATGAAAATAAAACAGAATAAAATAAAATAAAATAAAACCAGATCAAATAAAATAAATTTAAAGCAAATAAAATAAAATCACATAAAATCAAATAAAATAAAATCACAAAAAATCAAATAAAATAATATCACATACTACCAAATTAAATCAAATTAAACAAAGTTAAATCAAATTAAACAAAATAAAAAACTAAATCAAATAATTCCATAAATAAAACAAAAAAAACATAAACATAAAATAAAAATCCCTTAAAATGAAATCTCATAAAATGAAAACAAATAAAATCAAATAAAAATTAAACCAAATTAAACAGCATCACATAAAATAAAATCAAATAAAATCAAATCTAATAACGAAATAAAAATCACATAAAACCAAAATAAATAAAGTAAAATCATATAAGATCTAACAAAATAAAATTAAATCACATGAAATAAAATCAACTCCAACATAATCATCGACTAAAACAAAATAAAATCAAGTGAAATTAAATAAAATGAAGTAAATATCATAAAAAGAAAATAAAAATATTTTTTAATTTTTCATTTTTTTAATATTTTTTTTAATTAAGAATTATCCGGATAAAATTGGTGTAGTAATTATGCTCTTCTTGATTTTCTCTATTTCGTTCCTTTTTGTTTGATATAATATATCTTTTTCATTTAAAATTTTTTATTAAGTCAATTATCATTTAAATGCGTTCATTTTTCTTTGATATAATCTACCTTTTTCATTTAATACATTTTATTAAGTCAATTATCATTTAAATATTGTTTTAAATAAGATACAATTAATCTTAATTATAAGAGAAAACAATTATATACATTAGTTGTTTTCATTTAAATATTGTTTTAAATAAGATACAATTAGCATATATTAATATATATTAATTATAAGAGAACAAGATTAATATTTTTTTATTGCTAAATATTTTTAAGGGTAAAAATGTACATAAATTATTTTTCTATAAATTCAGGTTTAGCTTTTGATGAAACATCACAAGTGAGATTCAACTTTTGTAGAATTTCATAATCTTATAGAAAACTTAGGAAAGACTTATGGATAAAATTGAGATAAAATGTATTGGGATTATGATTACGATTATGATTTTACTAAATTTTGCACCACCTGTGTTAAGTCATGGTGTTTTGTGCAAAGTGAAGTGTAACACTCAATGTGAGTTTATTGGATATACTAAAAAATTGTTTGAGAATTGTGTCAAAAATTGTGAGTCACACTGTAGCCAATTATCTAATAATCCTTCTTACAAATGTATCAGTAACTGTTACTTAACGAAGTCTGCCACCATCAACGGTATGTATTCTTGAATAATTTTTTTATGATTTTATATTATTTCTTGATGTTTTATTTCACTAATCTATTTCACGTGATTTTTATAATTGATTTGCTTGTTTTTTATTTTAACCATTAATTTTACATGTTTATCAGGTGTTCGTGTTCGTGATCTTAGGAATAATGAGATGGATACTTGTATACAAAAGTGCAAATAGATATTACAATTTATAACAATAAATGATGAAAATATTATTATAGAAAATTAATATTTGATCAATAAAAAGTATTTGTCATTTTTTTTTCAATTGTTGTCAGGTCATTCATATATATATATATATATATATATATATATATATATATATATTTATATATATATATATATATATATATTTATATATATATATATATATATATATATATAACCAATTATTAAATATGATAACACTTTTGTATTTTATTAATCAATTATAAAATTATCTAATCAATTAAATCTGACCAAAAATATATATTATATGTTGTGAAATTTTTTAAAACCAATAATAAATTTAATTTATTGAATGAGGTAAATTAAAATTATTAAAACTTAAAAAATAGTAACCAATCAAATGTTACATCAAGGAGTTATGGTCATTATTCTTATTTCTTTCTCATTATCTTATAAGAAATGAAAAATCAAATATCATATATTGTTCATTAACTATTTTATCTTATTAATTATTCTCAATTGCTCATCCTTCTTGTTTCCATTTTCTATTTTAAAGAACATTGGAACTGTCCTGATTATAAGATTTGATACGTACTAAGTATATCATAATTTAAATTCAATTACTCTCCATCTTCCTTTTTATTCTTGTAACTCGTGTATTCATAAAACAATTAATATAATTAAATAAATTAAAACTTAAACATATATTAATTTTACACATTTTTTTAAATGAATTACATTCCTACAGCACCATCATTTCAATAATATTGATACTGAAAAAAAAAACATAATAGAACACAAACTATAAATTAAATTAAATTTGAAACTTTGATTCGTTATTAATCTTTATACAACATCAGTGTTAATTTATCATTTAATGTAAAAATAATGAATTAATGATAAAATGCAAAACATTGTTTTGTGAAAAGATGTTTTCAACAAATATTAAATTCTATATACGCAGTATTAGTTTGATTGATAAAAGAAAATTTACATGAATTTCATTATTTATACTATTGATACTTATGATTAATAAGGGGATTCACCTTGTTCACCTTATTTTTTTAAAAATTTATTAAAAGATTTTCTCTTCGGTATCTATGTATTTTTTAATTTTACTCTTTTATAACTATTTTTTCAAATTTAAATAAATTACTTATAATAAAATGCTACTTTTCAGTTTTACTTTTTTTGGTAATTATTTTTTTAATTCGAATAATTACTCATGATAAATAAATCATCTGCACAAGTTATCTATGATAAAATTATAAAAAATATTTTATAATTTAATAAAACTTTTACTAAAATAAAAAAAGTTGACACACATGTTTTCACTAGTTAGTATTAATAAAAATATGATATTAGTAATTTTTTATGATAATAAAATACAATATAATTGTCACTATAATTATAAGAATAAATATAATTTTTATTAATTTATTATAAACATGTATCAACGTTTTTAAATGGATAAAATAAAATATTATAAAATTGATAAACAAAATAAATGTGTTTTACACATATATAATATTAATATAGTTATCTAAACTAAAATAACTTACTAAAAAAATCACTAATACAATAAAAAATAAAACTATGCTATATAATTATCTCCTATCTAAGATACATCCACACTTATTTTTTATTTGTTCACACTAATGATATTATTATTGTAGTAAAAGAAAACAAACACCAAAAGAAAATAAGAGATATGATGTACAAAAATATTATAATGCAATTAAATCATATTAGATATAAGTTAAATACTTATGAAATACAATAACTTATATAAACACATATAAAGAGTTGACATTAGACTTAACTTATATAAACACATATATGCATTTGACACTGAATTTCACCGTAGGCATGTACTTGTAGTACCATTTATAATATGGAGAGTCATAAACAAAGGAGTTATCACTCTATTACATACAACGTTAGTATAATTCACGCTTAGGACAACAATAGTTCAGTGGCTAGAACCTCGTGTCATTCTCTCCCCCAACTCATTCCTCTTTGCATGAGTTTAATGGTTTGTAATATATCAATATACCTCCTTACTAAACCTCAATGTTAATGCAGACACAATTACATCACTACAAAGAATTTCTCCTTGAAATTCTCATAACATCATCACCACACATATCCGTAAAATATCATAACCTTAATAAATCATAATAATACTTATACACATACACAAAGTCCATTTTCAATTTATCTCAAACAATAAAGAAGAGAAACAGATCCAATGTCAAACTTTCTCATAGAAGGTGGCGTTCAACGTTATTTTTGTAACAAGTTGCGCTTAGTTGCACGGTCAAATCAATATTCCTTTCTTAGTACTTTGGTCAACAACAACTTTTATTGTTATGACAAATACCACTTAGTTCAATTAATCAAATCATAAATTCTCCAATCAACATAAAACTTACTAGGACAATTCAACATAACAAACATCCAACACAACCAAATTCACCCCATCAAACATCATCATACCACTCAATCATACAAAATAACGTTTCAAGATATCTATAACGGGTAAACAAATGCAATTAGCTTCTTTTATGTAAGAGACAAGTGAATTTGCTCTAAGGAATCCCAAAACCCTTCAAGCTTACAATATGTCCTGTTTACACATGCAAATAACACAAATATAATTAGGACACACTATTAAAACCACTTATTAGTAGGGGTTCATATAGATGACTAAAAAGACACATGCAAGAGAAAGAAGGCTCACACACAACAGATAAAAGAAAAAAAATCAAGAGAAAAGATGAAACTCAATTTATAAGAATGGAGAAATTGATCGTTCCAAATTAAAAAAACTCGTCGCAATGATCAATCTTATGGTCTCGATTTTTCAATCAGACGAGTATAACAAAATGAATATTAGATTGAAGTCAAAAAGTTTTAGAAAAGTAGTTTCTAAAAAGATAGCGTATTTTAAAATAATGAAACTCATTTATAAAAAGTATTTATATTAAAAACTTTTAATATTAAAATAATCGAATTTCACTATTTTTAAACTATTATCACTTCTAAAATGTCATTTTCTAGGTCTTTACATATTAATGTTCATCCTCAATTTAATTATATTGCATATAAGTTTACCCTAACAAAACTCTCTTGTAAACTTAAATGCTTATTCTTTTGTTTGTCATCCTTGTGCCCTACATCCAAACTTTAACATGTACATTATCTCACATTGAGCTTGCTCTTTTCATTAACAATCAAATTCTTTACTTTCTTGATGCTCGACTTATCTTTTACTTTGGTAGACTTCTTCGTAACCTTAACCGACTTCTTAATAATCATGATTGACTTCTTCTTAACCTTGATTATCTTCTTAGTAATCGGGTTTCTCTGCATCTTCATATTCATCCTTCCCTTTCATCGAGATCTTCTCCATGCCGATGATGAATATGTGGCTCGAAGTCCCAAATTTCAATCACGTGTTGCGTTCCTTTTTGTTTCTTCTAGTTGCTTCGTTGTCTCCTCTTCTTATGAATGACATCATTTTGTAAGTGACAAAACTCATCATACTTCTATATAGACTCGTAATTTAACGTCTTTAATCACTTAAAACAAACATGCAATTTTGACTTCATACTTTTCGCGTCTACGTGCTCGTTTGATTAACATATATACTTTTCAATTTATTATATTACATTTCTTTATCACTTATGCAAACATATATGTGATGCGATGTCTCTCTGCATTTTCTAAATAATTGTTTGTATTATAAATTAATAATATATATATATATATATATAAATTGATTAATTTAATATATAAGAAAAACTACAAATATAATAAAGAAAAAAAACAAATTTATACATAATAATTCAAAATAACAATTATTTTTAAAAAATAATTAACAATCATATTTTTTAAATAATCTGTTAATAATTATATTATAAAAGAATAAAATGAGAATAAAAAATATTTAAAAATAACGATTAATTTTAAGAAAACAATTAACAATTATAATTTTAATATAATCATTGAAGTGAAAACTCTAATATTATAAATTCATTAACTAAAAAAAAGTACTTATTAAAAGCACTTTATTAACGTATATACAAAAAGTATCATTGATTAGTTATCACTGTAAAACATATAATTTAGTTTATTAATATTTTTTTTGTTTTCCTTTATTAACATATATACTTATGTTTATTATATTATATTTATTATCACTAGCATAAACACAGACGTGACGTGTGTATCTAATTTTTTAAATATTTGTATTATATTATAAGTTAATAATATATGTAAATTTATTAAATTAATATATAAGATAAACTAAAAATATAATAAAGATAAAAAAAAATCTTGGACAATTTTATACAAAATAGTGGTCACTTCTAAAATATAAGTTAATGATTATATTTTTAAAATAATCAATTAATAATTATATTATAAAAAATAAAAATAATTCAAAATAATGACTATTTCATAAAAAAAAATTGAAATAGTTAAGAATAACTATATTAGAAAATATTTGAATCCGATCTGGTCTACCACGGGTTCAAATATTTTCTAGTCCTGTACATGAGTAAAATAGTTTTCTTTCATTTTAACATTATATTTCTTCCTCTTTTTCTTTCGTCGTTATGAGATACTACAAGTTGCAAAGATTGGTGGTGGTGGAAAGAATTATCAAGCAGTCTCCCTCTCGTGGTGTAATGTCGCTCTCGTGGTGCAGTACGTGGATGGTGCAGTGCGTGTCGTGCTTCCTCGTATTCGAATAAACCTTGAAATAAAACCCTATAATAAAAACCTTCAACGGATGTCAACATCCTTCAACGGATGTCAACATTCCGTTTAATCCGTTTTACCTTAAACGGATGTTAACATCTGTTGAAGATGTCACCTCCGTTTAAATGTTACGTTTTTTATTTTAGAGTTTGTTTTATTAGGGGACATTCGTTAAAAGATGTCATCTCTGTTTATGTATACTTCCTCACGCTGGTTGATGCTCTGGACGCTCCTCGATGTTCCTCCACACCACGGCGGCAATGAAAGCTTTCAAACCAAAAAAAACTGGGAAGAAAAGTGAATGGAAGTTCGGGAGGTGGGGAGGTGAAACGAAAATGGGGAAAGGGGAAGAGAGTTCCGTGGGTGGGTGCTGGGAAAGTAAAATTAGGGTTTCAAATTATTTAAAATAGGGCAAAAGTAAAAATCTTTTTAACTTAAGGATATAATTGTATTTAAAATAATGTGGGGAGATGGAGGAAGTATAGGGTGGTGGTGGAGGCAACAACACTCTTAAACGGGTTAGCTCACTAGCACACTTAATTACAAATTTTTATTTTTCCAATTAAAGAAAACAAAAATTTTCTAATTCAAATCTAAACAAAGGGGAATGATCTTAAACTATATTTGTAATCAATCAAACCTAAGATTTCATTCACATAAGAATATTACAAAATCTCCTCAACAAAACTTTTAATGATTTCATAACGATTCAAATTTGTTTCTATATAAAAATTGAGTTACTAAATATAGATTTATGGATTTTTCATGTTATCTAATTATTCCATACAAAAATAATTTCACGCGAGCATCCATTTCAATATTTGTAAAACAATTAACCTAACAAAAAATACTTATTAAAAGAATTAAGTGGGTTGGTGAGTCAACTCTGCTCACCACGAATTTAACCCGACTGAGCCGAATTCTTAGTAAGCTGGGTTTAAAATTAGCCCGTATTAAAATTTCAAATTTTTTTAAATCAAACATGATCCAAACTTGTGTTGAGCTAGATAAATTTACTATTTTGTTTATGAGAATATGATTTTCCTTTTAGAAAGTTTGTCATTATATTTTTTTTAGTATTTTCACAAAAATAAATTAAAAAGTATGGGAAAAAATGTAAAATAAAAACTTCACCGAAGAGATTAAATGTAAAGAATAAGTAATACTCACATCGTTCCATATATATATATATATATATATATATATATATATATATATATATATATATGTCTTACGACTCTTATTATCACTATTTTAAACTTTTGGCTCAGTGTGGTATGAAATGAATACACAAATCAAGACATTTGCCTAAATAATTCCATTTATATTCACTGATTAAACTATGAATAATGTTCAGTCACACTGATTTTTCAAATATAATAATGCCTAACTTTGAAACTTTTATTTTTTTTTGTCTGAAAAATTCAATCTTACAATAATGACTTTGCAGATTTAATTATGTTTTCTAATTTTAAAATTTATGACTCCATTCAAATCAATCTAAATATAAGTAGACAAATTCAATTGAAGATCAGAACCAAAACGATATAATACAATTTAAATTCATTAAAATTATTTAAATAAATTAAAATATAGCTTGCAATATAATTCATTTAACAAATATAAGATAAGTTAGAGAAATTGGTTAGTTCTTTGATACCATACCACCATGTTTTGGATTGGAGTGTGTTACCCAACCCACGTCACTGTGACGTCAAACAAATTTTTTAAATTTAATATTTATATTTATTTTAAAAGTCCCATATATTTTTTTTCTATTTAAATAAGTAATTTCTCTAAACTAATTCAAAGTATTAATCAAATTTAATTTTATTTTTTTTCAGAATTTTTTTATCTACTTATTTAAAATATCACTACATCAATTTTTCTTACAATTTTTACTTGTGTCATATATGTAATAATAGACACAAAATTATAAATAAAAAATAATATCAAAATATAAAAAATAATAATTGAAGAAAAATTAGAGAAATTATAAATTAAAAAGTGAACTATATCTTTAAATTAAAATATTTTCAAATAAACTACTTTAATATGTTACAGAACAATTTTATACTAAGTAGAATAATTTATAAGTTAATTAAAGAAACTAATAACCAACTTATCAGTCTTACTATACATTGTTTGTCATGATTTAATGATAAGAATATAATGTAAGGTATATGTCTTTGGACATAGTGTCTTGAGTGAATAATTTAGAAACAATTGAAAGGAAATTATTGAAGGTTGAAAAAAATAAGGAAAAGATGCATGAACTATGATTGGTGTGTCGGCAGCTGAAGTTTTGAATTATGAGTATTGAAAAGAAAATATTTATTTTGTATAATGTTTTGTTTTGTTTTTTTTATTAAAAGATGATAAACGATCGGTGGATTTTGAAATGTTAAAATATTTTGCATGAGTTTGTTGGAAATTAAAGTCTTAATGTAAGAAAAAGAAAATAATTAACATGATAAGTGATTTTTTAAGTAAAACTTAAACATTTTATCATCAAAATGTTAAATTTATAAATAGAAAATATTATTATTAAAGTTTCATTTATAAAGATTATTATTTCTTTAAAATATGTATTTTTTTTCTTTCTATGACTTCTTTGCAAGATTTGAAAGGTCTATTTATTTCTTTTGAAGATCGTATAAAAATTCATCATAGATCGTGTTGTATAATGGAACCATTATGTTTGATCATTTCATATTTTTATTCGAATAAGGTTATTTTTATTCATTTTCTTGAGTTAGTTTAAAAGTTTTGTATGTGGTTTAATAGTGTTCAAGGTGAATTTTTGCACGTTTAAGATTGTTAGGATGATGTTTAAATCGTTTATCAGAAATTTTTTATATACAAGTATTTCATTTTATGTGGGTGAAAACTTAGAACTTTGATAAAATCAAGAGGCTTAGTCCCACCTAAAGAAAACTAATATATTTTTCTAATAAATATTCTAAGTTAGATGATTTGATTGTAAGAATAATAATTTATTCAATAATTTAAGATAATTAGTATCATTTAATTTTACTAATCTTAATTTGAAAACGATTTTTGGACATTTGATCATACTATTATTAAATAAGGTAAATATTATTTCTTAAATAATATCACCTGCTTTATAAGATAAGATTAGTAGAAAGACAATATATAATCAACATCTTTATATGATATTACTGATAAAGAAATTTACTAAAATACATTCATTCACAATTTTATCAATTTTTTTCTTTTTTAATTACTTAATTAATGGTCTACTAGTAGAAACCATAGGCCAAAAATTCAATGCTTGAAGTAACGAGTCCAAGCAAATATAAAGTATCTGGCATGTGGGTTTGACGTACAATTGAAAACAACAACTCAAAAAGTTTAAGAACAAAAAGTATAGGAAATTGAAATTATATAGTTCGTACAAAGATATTTTTCATGGAAAGTATTAAAAATGTGTTTTAAACCAAAGTAATAGGAGAAAGTGTACGACTGAGAGATATGATGTGAAAAAAGAAATAAAGTTTTCGTAAGAATTTTTTTTTTCACTATTAACATCATTTTTCTTTTATATAAAAAGTAACATGTTTCACTTTAATTCTTTATACAAAAAATTCTATTTAAATTAAGAAATTACCTTAATATTTCAAATTATTCTATTTTAACCATGTTAAAGTATTGTTTTAGGATAAAAGGAAAGGGAAGTGATGTAGTTTTTGAAGCATAAAAGGACAATAACATATTTGATAGAACCAGACATGGACGAAAATGTTTGGAATGCCGACACACAACAGTTGGATCGAACAAACTTTATAATATCATCTTATAATAGTAATAGTGAACATAATAAATTAATAATGCTTTAATTGTGATATAGTAGTTTTCAATGATTCACCCAAAGAGACATATTTCAAATTATGTGGTTGTGAAAATGATAGTTATCAATTCATAAATTAATTATAATTTTATTTAATACTAACATATAGTGTTTTGAGTAATATAATATTAACATAAATATTCATTTATTAAATAAAAGTATATATTTTATTAATTTTTAATAAAAAATGATTTATTTTGTCTCGTTAAAGATAACTTAACTAAAGTTATTAGCTTCAACATTAAGCAAAATCTATTTATATAAAAAATTAAAAAATAACTTTGTATTTTATTACTAGTCTAAAATATTTAATTTCTCTATTCTATTTGATTAAGTGAATGAAAGTTTTTATTACAATATTGTGGGAAGGGATGTGAGAAGTGAGATTATATGTAATTATTATTATTATTATTATTATAAGTCAAATATATAATTTAATGTTTTATATTTTAATGCATTGAATATATATATATATATATATATATATATATATATATATATATATATTTAAACTATATATGTATATATTTCTAAATTATAATATCAAAGGAAATGATATTAAATGATACTAATCAACTTACATAGTGTTGATATCATGTTTTACTTTAAAAGATAGAATCAATGCATCCTTATAAAAACCTGTCATATATATATAAAGAAACTTTGGATTATATATTTAAGTTTTCTCTTCAAATTTAATTTAGTTCATCAATTTTAAAAATAAATAAATTTAGGTTTTTTAATCGAATTTTATAAAATTTATTTGATATTTCAATCAATAATATAATATAATTTAGTTGTTTATATTATTAGATATATTTTTGTTTTAAAATTAAATATTAAATAAATTTAACAAAATTTAATTAAAAAATTAAATTCACGTAAATCCTAAATTTAAGAAAGTAAATTAAATCAAAATTTGACGAAAAAAAAAGACATTTTACTTAATAAAAATATATTTACTTGTAATTTTTGTAAAGTTATATACATGTAATAGTGTCGGGAGCAAGTAGTTGTCTTGTCTCATGAGATTCAATAACCTCCACTACTTTTTGTTTAAATCTAAATTCTGATGAATAGTATTTTCCTGGAGGAAAAACTAATAATAAATAATACAGTAATGGATGAAAATATATAAACCCTACAAGCTTTCCAATCGATAAAACGTTGGCATGACATGGACACAAACATGACATGGACACAAACCACTATAAGATAACAAAACATTATAATTTCACATCTCTATCTTTTCTTCCAACCACTATAATTATAGAATTTATTATTTTGTTATATCATTTTATTTGTATTCATTATTATTACAATTATTATCTTAATATAATGTCTAGGTGTATGGTAAATGTACGTGAAAAAGAAAGATGATGTTAGAATACGTGTTTCTGCCATAAGGGCATGGAAAGGGTTATATTAAATTTTATATTTTAATTAATAAATGATAGGATAATTGCTTACATTTTTATAATATCTCTCACAAATTACACCACATTAGTAAATAAAAAAGTCTTTAGGGAAGTATTAACTTATTGTAATTTTCAAATTATATTTACAACCTACTTTTTCTTTTAAACCATAAACAATAATAAAATATTAAATTAAGTTAATTAATTAAAATGTAGAATAAATTACCCAAAATAAATAAATAAAATTGGCTGTAAGATAATATAGGATGAACTTAAAGTGATTGTAAACGAATCTAGAAAAATACAAGGCCATAAACCAGTCGTACAAGAGTGAAACATAAACATATTATTCAATATATTGTCTTCTTCTTGGTCGCGTCGTGTTTAATACATTTTTCTTCTCATTCATATGGGGTTCCAAAAGACTAGAATCTTTTCTTTCTCAATGTTTTTTTACACAGGCAATTTTTTTATATTTATTTGATGTTATTTTTTTTTAAATTTTTAATTTTTATAAAAATATAAATATTTATTTCAGTATTATTACTTTACCCTTATATATCAATTAAATATAACTGTGTCTAAATTATTCATCAAAAGTTGGCCGGATACCACAGTCTTTTGCGCATATATGGAATATTCTCGGTCAGATTTTGTAATAGATTCTAAATTTGATGTTTTAAAATATATTAATTTTTTAAAAAAATATACTAATAATACTCAAAAAAATTAATAAAAAATCTGGACTCGTTTTTTTTTTTATTGAAATGAGATCCACCACTTACAATATTTGATGTGTTCCAAGTTTGAACCTTGTTATAGCTTGACAAGGGAAACGACCAAATTGATGTACTTGGTGTCAGTGTTGGACAAATGTTCTTCCACATGTTTTCCAAACCTTCGAAAAAGCTCATCCATAATGTGAGGTCCGAAATGAGATTCCAACGTTGACTCAAGAACAGCCCTTAGGGTTCTTGAGACTCTTTCTCCTCTCGACAGTGATGGCCTACCCTTTGGATCACTCTGCAATTCCATTCCTCCATCCCACTCTATTTCATAAGCATCGTGCTCTTCCACCATGAATGACCCTTCCTTTTCAATCACCTTTTTCACTTCTTCCATGCATGGCGCGTAGTACGGGGCATCAAAAGAATCCACCTTTTCCTCTTCCAAGAGACCCTACACACCCCCACAACACTTTTCTCATATATATCACATTACAAAGAATATATATATATATATATATATATATATGAAAAGTTTTGGACTTTAGCATACCTGAGAAACCATGGTCATAAGGGACCGTGCTAAGAGTTCCCACTGATAGCAACTGTGGTCGGAAGTTGGGTCGATGGTTGTTCTGCCCATGAAAGACAAGACCATGCGTCCCCCGGTTACCATTTCATGCGAACGAGAAGCAATAAACGATGAAAAATCGTTCTGGAATTGTTGAGAATAAGCATCCAGCACGCACTGAGGACTGCTCTTTGATATGTACATCTTTCCCTTGTTCAATGCTCTTCCACTACCGTCTTCTAATCCACCAGGAACCTTGCACCCCAACAACAACAACAATAATCTGTCAAAACATGTCCTACTTTCTTCTTTTTATAATCACATCAAAAAGTTCTTCACTCTCATTGTTCATTAATTCTTCAGTATATGCCTCTTCACAATGTTCCGAAAACGTGGATATAATCAAAATTAAAACCCCATCTCTCTTTGTCCTTTGTTTTATCAGATAACTACTTTTACAACAGAGAAATTCGGTCTACACAATTTGAACAAAGACAACTGATATTCCTTTCAGATAACTTTTATGAACCAATCAATATATATATATATATATATAACAATTTTTAATTAATTAATATAGAAAAATATATTGTCTATTCTTAATTGAAAGTTATAAAAGTTAAACTGAAATGTCTTACTTAATAAAGGAATTTTAACACCGTGTGTCTATTCTTAATCGTTTCTTAAAAAACAAATTTTTTTCTTGAGGACAATGATGCTTTAGTTTAATATAACAGTCAAAACATAACCCAAATAGTTCAAGTGAAGTAGGTTTAATCAGTTAGTTGATTGATGCATCTGTGTTCTTTTCTCTGCTGTTTAATTAACTTCTGCTCTAATACTTAGTAATAATGTCTGGTGTGTGTATATATATAGATATATGTGTGTGTGTATATATATATACCTGAGAAAGCCAATGGAGGCTGGAAGAAGAGTGCACAAAGTGGAGGGACTTGGCAGGGAAAAGCCTTCCATAGAAGGTGCCAGGGACAGCTGAAACAAAACAGGATCCAAAGCGAGTTCCCTTTTCTTGCCTTTGTTTTCTGTAGAAAGATGGCAATGAGGCAAAGATGTTGTTGAAGTCATTGGCGAAGAGGTCGTTCAAATGCACCACCAACTCCGGCGGCGGCCGCTCCAACAGATGCGTGGTGGCGTAGACGCCATCCACGATCTCAGAAATCACCCTCAAGGCATTAGGGCCGGAGGAACAACCCATCTCGGCAATGCCCATCTTCTCAGGCCAACTCGTGCACAGAATTTGCACAATGGCTTTCTTTCTCCATGCCTCTGCACAAGAGATAATTGTGTTCTGCAAAGTAAAAAAAAAAAATATCATTTTTTCAGCACAACATCACTTGAGTTTAGTGGTTTCTTGCAAAAATTAAGGTACGATGTAAGAAGAATATAGGCTGAATGTTTCAGACAGAGAAGATAAGTAACCTGAACGGAAGAATTCATGGCATAGCTAGTTTCGCCTGCGCCTTTGTTCATGTGAAAGAGTTCCAAAGTTTCCATTTCTTTCCTTGTGGCTGTTTGCATGGTAACAGTGTTGAAGTTGAAGGAGTGACGAAAAGGGAAAAATGGTTCCTTGAATGAGGGAAAAGGAAGAGGTATGTGTATAAATAATAGAGGGTCATGGAAACTTGACCAAGAAAACAATGGCAACCACAGAAAGAGATACAGAGATGACGACAATTTCTGGTTATACCAGAATATATCACACTCCAAATATTATTTTTTCTACATCATTTTTTATTTTCTTATATTTCTTTCATATAAATCAATTTTAAACCATCCATTCAAATATTGTATTTATATCATACCTAACTCCTCTACACATCTGCTTAATATTAATATTTTGGTTGGCTTTTATGTCTCATGATAAAAATATGACAAAATTAAACATAGTATATTATATAAAAAAAACTAATAAATCTAATAGTTATATGTATCATATTATATAATTTTTTCTAATTAACTAATCTCTCGAAAGAAAAAAAACATCAATAATTGGTAGCTTTTACTCTTTTACTCTCTTTTTTCCTCTCTAATTTTTTTCTCTCGTTATATATACAATTTAATCATGAATTTCCTTCGATTCAAAGACTAATTATGCTTATAATTATCGTTCATTTTATAAAATTCGAATGACGTAATAAATGCTACATTTATATCCATCATTTTAAAAATAATATATTTAATATTTAATAAATGAAGGGTCCATTATAGAAAGTAGGCAGGTCCCCACCTTGACTATTGTTTCCCATGTTTACAACTATCCACATTCTAGTATTGATTATTGTCTTGTTGTACTGATGGGTATTTTTAATTTAATTTATATTTTGTATATTTTCAACACTTTCACAACTTTTTTCTTTTAAATTTTTCTTTTTTCTTTTTCATCACATTATACATGATTGTTTCATATGTTTTATTTATTTTAATTTTATTATATAGCCATCACGTAAATTTAACAATTCTACACTAAAAAACATTTTATTGTTTAATTTAAGTTTTATTGAATATTATTAGGAAAAATAACTTTTTACTTATATATTTTAGATAAAATAGTAACTTTCATTTTATTTAGATTTTATTAATTTTAGCAACTTACTATTATTACTGACTAGTTTTAAATTTTAAATTTAAAAATTAATTTACACAATAATTTATTAAAACTTTGATAAATGATGTTAAAAATTAATTTAAATTTTAATTCACAAATTAATTATAATTTTTTATTTATATAGAAACTATTTTTTATACTAATAATTTTTAGTTTATAAGATGATAATCAATGTAGAGATTAATTATATGTAAAGTTGATTATTATTTAATAAACATTTCGTAATTTTTATAATATTTATGGTTCACATTTACTAATTTTAATTAAGAATACGCATTCTGACATTTCAAACTTTATATTTTGTTTAAAATGTAAGAAAATTGATAATAATTAACTAAAAATTATCTTCTATTTAATTATATTTTCAATATAAAATTTAGTAATATCAAATATTTCTTCAAAACATTTTAAGATTTCTGGATTTAAGTTTCATAAAACATTCTAATTATATATATATATATATATATATATATATATATATGTATATGTATATATATATATATATATATATATATATATATATATAATTGTTTTTCATCCTTTCAAAATTTTTAACACATCAATATTAATATTAAAGTGTTTAATTATTATTTTTAATATAAAATAATCATATTGTCGATAAGAAATTCTTCTTTCATTTTATTTCATAAACTTGTTTTAATAATTTTGATTGCAAAAATAATTTTTATGTTGTAGCTATAAAAATAGAAATAATCGAAATAAAATAAATTAAATGATCAATTAAGTAAAATGTTTGTAATTTTTGTGTTATTGTCAAAAATTGATATAATTTGATAATTTATTCTTTTATTCTTCATTAATATATTTTTTGACAAAGTTTAAGACTAAACAATAATCTAATAAAAATTAACATCGCCGTAATTATCATCAGAATAATTTATCATAATCAATTCACAATTAAAAATCGGTTATAAAAAAACACATGATATATTTTCTATGTTCATAAAAATATTTGGTGGTCACGGCACCCGTCTCATTCTATCATGTGTGCCTACCTAAGTGTGAGAGTCTTGCTTTCCTGATTCTTTTATACGTATAATAGTTAATGTATAAATGATAATAATATTTTTTAATTTTAATATATTTTATATATTTGACATCTCATTTTATGTGTATTTTTTATACTTATTAAATATTTTTTATATTTTTTTTACTTTAGAAAAAAATACAAAAGTTTAAATTTTTTATAATTATTTTATATTTGTATTATGTATCAATAAATGTAAAAGTATATATCATCTCTAAATTTTAATATATAAGAGTGTAAAACAATTAAAATTTGAAGTGAGCGTATGTTTCACGCCTCAACATAGAAATAATAGAATTTAGAATTTGAAAATGTGAGGTTTTGACAATTAAGAACACAAAAAAGAAAAGGAAAACGTGAGATTTTGTGATGTAAACTGAAAAACGAGAAAGAACAAAAGTGCAACAGTGAGATTTCACACTAAAAAAGAGTGGTCATCCCCAAAAGACTATAAAAAGTTCACTCCATTCATTATTCTATGACTTAGGGTTTTTGGTACAAGTTCATGTTCATATTCATATTCATTATTTCTATGTTGCGTGTCATTCATGTTTATTCGACCATAATGACTTTCTATATATATATATATATATATATATATATATATATATATATATATATATATATGTCACTAATGAATTCCTTATTCTTCCAAATCTCTTCATCTATCTCATTTTTTTCATGTTATATGTATATAAACGATCTACACTTTAAAAGCATTAAAAACAAGTTTTTATATGTCATGATTATTTTTCTATATTAATCACGATATTATCTGTACTTATTATATTTTGTTGCAGAACACATTAAAATCGATTTTTCGTATTCATCTATAATTATATAATTATATATATGAAAATGTATCTATTCAATGTCTTCTTTTGTTTTTATAATTTTATCTTCTTAATTATTATTTTTAAATTTAAATAATAATTCATAATAAAAAAATCACCTTAATAGTAAAGGCTTAAAAAATAACATTTAAAAAGTGATAATGATTTAAAAAAATAGTAAAACTCAACTGTTTTAATATTAAAATATTTTAATATAAATAATTTTGTTATAATCGAGTTTTATATTTTTGTAACATACTATCTTTTTATAAACCATTTTTTATTTGATATTTTCTAAAGATTTTTCTTCTATGTCAGTTTGAAGATCAGAGATTACTAGTGTGATCCTTGAGGTGAACTTTTTACTTTCATTTTATTAGTTTCTCAAATAAAGTACGTAGGTGTTTTTGCTCATTTTTTTGGTTTGCGTTGTTTTTCTTTTGCATGTGAATTATCTAGGGTTTCATGTGACGTTTAAATCATCTTTAAGAGTTTAATCAAAGATCTTAATGGTGTGTCCTGATCTTGTTTTTATTCTTCCTAGGAGCATATAGAGTTTTATGTGCTTTTGGAGCTTTTTTATGTCTCTATAGTTGTTTGGTTATCTGTAAGGTAAAAAGCTAGATGCTTTAGTGCGCGTGAGTTGGATATTGTTGATTGAATTCAGTTTGTTGAATATGATTTGCTTTTGTGCTTAATTGTATGGTATGTTTGATTTCTTCAATTGAGTGTTGGTTGTGCTTGGACTATGGTGATTAAGAAAATTGAGGAATTGATCATTTGATTAAGTTGGTATTCCTTTTAACATTAAGCACTATTTTTGAACTAAGCACTGAGTCATGAATATCAATTTGATCATCTAAACAGGTCTCTGATTTTCCAAATCACATATTTGAAGTGAAAATTTTATGATATGGCATTGAGTGCTAGCTTGACATTTCTATTCTAGAAGCAATTTAGTTCCAGTTCCCTGAGCTCCACTTTTTCCGCTAAACGACCACTTTTGTGAATAGTTTGATGCTGAATGGTGGCAAGGTACTGTTGAACGCCACTTTCCACTA
Organism: Vigna umbellata; assembly: GCF_029865625.1. Lineage (NCBI taxonomy): Eukaryota > Viridiplantae > Streptophyta > Magnoliopsida > Fabales > Fabaceae > Vigna > Vigna umbellata. Next base: position 16,432,653 of record NC_142165.1, on the reverse strand, counting down.
CAACATTTTAGGTCCATTTTACTGAACGACAAAATGGTCTCGTTGAGTGAGTCATTTCATATTACATACTTTGGATTGATTTCTTTGATTATTTGGTATTGACCTTTATCAATCTTGATATTACTAATGAGTATAATGACTTTGTGAATATATATATATATATATATATATATATATATATATATATATATATATATATATATATATATATATATATATATATATATATATATATCCGCGACAATTTTTGATATGTTGATGGATGATTTGATTATTGAGAGAATTTCAAGGAAAAATTTTGTCTTGGTGATTGTTTAGTGTATGCTTTGATATATAGGAGTTTTGAAGTTGAGTATCTTGAAATTCTACCAATTACTCAATTCATATAGAGATGAATGAGGTGGAGGAGAGAATGATAGGAGGTATTTTTCTTATACTTTTGATTTAGGTCGGAAAAGATTAACCTCGTGAGTAATAGAGTAATAAACCCTATATTTAGGACTTTACGGGGTATAAATACTACTATGAATGCATATCTATATTTAATATGTATGTCAAAGCATGTACTCAGATAACCTTGTATTAATATTTTCATGGTTGTCGAATGTCATACATGTTGAATTAATATGATATATGTTTATATTGTTTTATGAAATTTCTTTTGAACACTGGCTTATCATACATTTTTTTGTTTTTTTTGTGTTGTTTCTCTTTTGTAATGATCATCTCATAGTATGAGCAGATGATGAAATAAGTGCGGTTATATCTTTGATGGAAGGAAAAAATTTTGAAACGTAAATATTTAATTTTATCTTAAATATTAAGTATAAGAACTCTTTAATTTTAAACAACTTCATTAGTTTAAGTTGTTTCTGTACATATTTTATATTTTATGTTATTATAGTTATTGCAGTAAATAACTATATAAATGTTTTGTGCATTTTATATTTATCCGTTACATACTATCATAATTTATAGTGTTTTATTCAGTGATTTTATATTATTAAATGAAATGTTATATTGGTAATTATATTTTTAAATTCAAATATTATTTATTATATAACAGTTATTTACTTTTTTTATCAACTATTTTTTTAAACTTAAATAATTACTTATAAAAAAACTATTTACATAATATTTTTTATAATATTTTTTATTTCAATAATCATAATTTATTTTGTCTATGTTATTTCAATTTTAGTATGGTGCCTGCTAAGTTCGAATTACATGAACCGTTTGATAAAAAAAGAATTAAATATCTTACCATCGAAGTGATATAAATTTGTAGAAACTCTGCCATTTTTCTATTTTTTTTATCTTATTTTTAACTATACATAAACTAACTTTGATATATAAAAAATATCATTTATAAATATTTACTCAATCCGATCAAAGGTAAATGTTTCTACATATTTTAATATGTTTTTCTGTTATTTTTCAGTAAAAATCTACTCTTGTTATAAAATTTTATTTTCATATATAATTTTATAACGTTACATTTAATATTTGATATATTTGCACGAAACATTTTTTTTTCTCAAAATTGGGTATTTAATACTAGTAATTGTACTGCCAAGATACATTTACGGTCTATATTAATAGCATTATGATTCTCCATAGTTTTCTCTTAAATATTATTAATTTTCTTAATGATTGAAAAAATTTAAGTTTTTTTTGAAAGATTAATGATATTGAGTAATATGGAATAATTTGTTTGTGAGCATTGACACGTAAAGCTCTCACGGAGAGACAGCATATGATTCTTTTCCAGAGTTGCTTATTATCATTCTCCTTCTTATTGTTTAGACCATAAACTAAGATAATATTAGCATTTGTTCTTTTCGAACAGAATCAAAGACAGCATAATTTAGCATCGTTTTCTGTCAAATTGGTTTTGTTCCTGTGGTTAGAACTTGGGAGTGGTGGCTGCATTCTATTTTTCTCCCTTTTGAAGAAAAGGTACTCTTTCTTCTTTGGATTGTGGTGTTAGTGTTTGATGAAATGCTTGACAAGATTTGCATGTGAAACAGATGCCACTAACTTTGAAAGGGGAGGATGCAGCTGATTGGGTTTACAGAGGAGAAGGAGCTGTTAATCTTGTGCTCGCTTACGCTGGATCCTCTCCTTCTTTTGTGTGTTCTTTATTTCTCTTTCTTTCTTTCTTATGCTTCTGGTAACTGAATTGTTTGAATTGATGAGTCCCAAAAAAAATTTAATTTGAATTTTTGTGTGTGTAGATTGGGAAAGTGATCCGCTTACGTAAGGCTCCGAAGAATGGATTGGAGTCAAATGGTGTGAGTGTGAGGAATAGCATAGCTTTGACTCCTCAAGAACGAATCCTCTGGAAAAATGTGGATCAACTTATTTCCTCTTCTGACAAGGAAATTGTTGGTCAACTATATGTGGAGCATGTCATGAAGCCCTTACTTGGTTCCAACTATGTTGATGCTGGGGTATGTATGTATGTATGTCAGCAAGTGACTGTTGCATTGTCTCTCTTTTAGACTTTTTGTCAGAAACCCCTAATTGAAAGTTGTTTTATTGACTGAAAGAGTGTTAATTTTTATCATCATGTGTTGGAGATCATTCCTTGACTATTAATTTGATCACATTAGTATTTGAAAGTGGGAGACAATTTTCACTTAATGAACTAGCTTTTGAGATAGGTCTAAATCCGAGCTGTAATTAGGAAAGTGTGAACCATTGTTCTAATTAAAACGACTAGAAAAGCTAATGATTATCACACATCATGGAAACAAATCAATTTTCATCATTATCATGTTTTCTAACCTAGGGTTTTAAATCAGGTACTGCCTGACGCACCATTTTAAGATAGTTATTGCTAGTCTCCATTCTGATCAATTTTGTTAGAGATGAAAATGGGTTGATTGATTTGATTTGATTTCTGGATGAAGTAGCTAAGATGTCGAGTGAGAAAGTTTTTGATTGTGTTTGTGATCCTTGACCTATTACTCTTTGGTATTGTTAGATGCACATCCTGGTGACCAGGGAATTCCTTGAGTTGGTTGAGAAGAATGTTACTGGTCAACGTCCTGTGTGGCGAGTTGATGCTGCGCGGGTTGATACACAGTGTGATTTTGGCCTTCTCATGTCCGATCATTCACTTTTTGCTCATGGTAATTATATGTGATCTTGCTTCTACCTGTTGACATTTTTCTCTTTTCCCTTTTAATTTAAATATCAAATATGTAGTAGCAATGTATCATACCTATCTTAGGTATTTTAAGAAAGTAGGTATCATACCTATCTGATATTTTAAGAAAGTAGACAATAAGCTTGACTTAATCTCACAAACCTTAAATCTAATTCAAAAGTTTGTAAGATAAAGTCTGCATCCACCTATATACTACAATTTGGTCATACCTCTAGTCAATTTGAGATTTCCAACATATATCATCAATTTCAAGTGTGAGAAGTCAGTACGTAAACTTCACAGATTTTTGAAAGCTTTGTATTAAGCTTCTTGTTTCATTTCAGGAAGTCCAAGACCTAGCCCCTGCATATCTGTTGAGATAAAGGTATAGTCTCCACATTTTTCTCTCCTTAAATAATACCTTAGCTTATATTGAATATCTTCATCTCACCTTCACCCCTTTCCTCGCAGTCTTTGTCTTTTGCTTGTTTGTAACAATAACTTGTATTTTATCTCAAAAAGTAGCCCAAATGTGGATTCCTTCCATTTTCAAGATTCATATCTGAAGGAAATGCTATCAAAAGGAGAATAACTCGATTTGAAATGCACCAAATACTGAAATTGCATCATGGAGAGGTACATCCCACATGATTTTACATTTCATTTATCCAGTGGCTACATGGTTCATACTTCTTGTTTTCATGAGTTCCTGGCTCAGCTTTTAGTTATGTGTCTTTTGATTGACGTTATGACTGCCAATCTCAATTATTTTTAGCATTAAATCTGAGCCATAAATTCTTTGAATATGTCTACAGATATCACGGCTAAGTGAGTACAATCCACTTGATATATTCTCTGGATCCAAGGAAAGAATTCAGAAAGCTATTAAAGGTCTCCTTATAACTCCTCAAAACAATTTCCGTGTATTTTTAAATGGCTCTCTCATACTTGGAGGTCTAGGGGGTGTTGCAAAAAATACAGATGAGTGTATTGCTAAAAAGTTTGAAGATGAGCTTAAGTCAGTCATTGAAGTTGGTGATGGTCTGTGCACAGAGAACTTACTTACTCTTGTTGCTGAGGCTTTGCAAAAGTCAGGAGTTCTTGATAAGCTCCTGGAGGTTCAGAAGCTTGATAGTATTGACATAGAAGGAGTCATCCATGCATATTATAACATTACTTCTGAACAGTGCATGGTGTGTAAGGAATTAAGTGAAGAACAGGCAAAAATGTATGCCTCTTTGCATTCAGCTTCATTTGATGAAAGCTTGAGAATAGTAAAGGACTACCTGATAGCAGCAACTGCAAAAGACTGCAGTTTGATGTTGTGTTTTAGACCGAGGAATGAGGAGGATTCTGGATTGGTGTACAATAATGTATACCTTGATTCAACTAAGCAGACCTTTGATTTTAAGGTAGGCAGAAATCTTTCATTGTTATTATTTGTTGGAATTTTGGGTGTATTGTGCTTGCATGAATCAGTTTGGTTCATTTTAAGATATTCATTTGATTTAAGGCCTTGCTTTGGAATGATGAGGCTTCTCAAAAGCTACTGGCTTGTAGGTGCTATGGACATATACTTCTAACTATCACTCAGAATTTTTTGGTGAAAATTGTAAAATTCACCTTGAACAATAATGGGCTTGGTGAATAGTATTGTGCAACTGCTCCAAGTATCTAAAGTTACTGAACAGATTTTGTAAAACTAAATGGAGTTTAAATTAGGAAAGGATGAGGTTAAAATTAGGAGAAGACAAAATGTATTTAGGTATTTAATACTCTTCCAGTCACAGCTGTTTTGGAGAGTATCTCCACCGTAATACTAATCCAAAACAAAACAGTGCCTCTTAAAAGAAACTGTCAAACAATTTTTATCAGACATAATTTTTATGATTTCCGTTTTAAAGAAGTTCTAATATATGAATAGGCATTGCCTATGGTTCCATTGGTAAAATGGATTTCAAATTTATAGAACCCTATCCCTTCTGTTTCCCTTTGGTTGTTTGAACCTTTGAATTTATTTTTTTTCCTTCATGATTTCTGGTTTATATTTATGTACTTGATTTGCATTAGTTGAGAAAGTAGCAGTTAATATCTTGTACTCATTGCACTTATTTTTTGTTAAAGAAAAAGTAATAGCAACATACAAAAGTTTTCATCATGAATATCATAATCTGAATGATATGGTTCTTAATTATGGTCTCCTTTATATAAAAATGAGCTTTAGCTGTAATTCTATACATGGAACATCTGAGTTCATTTGCAATTTGATCTATATTAGGTATATTTTATCGACCTTGATTTAAAGCGTTTGAGTAAAGTTAGAGACTACTATGAGTTAGATAAGAAGATAGTGAGCCGCTACAGACAAAATATCAAATTGGATCGTGGAAGAAATGAGGTGACAGGCTTGAAGGCATGTAATGGTGTAAGTTAATATTTAATAGGTTCGATGGTGTTCTTCTCTTACTTCCAAAAAATGCAGTAATACTATTCAAGGTGTAAGATACAACTCGTGTTTTGCTCCATTACTCTTCTCGTTTGCTGTACTGCACCACAACTTTCAATTTTCTGTAAATGTTGGGGCTGTCAGATTTCTCTGTTTATGAGTGTGTTTGTATTTTTATTTTTCTTCTAGTCCCTGTATTACGTTGCTTCCTGATAACCTTTTTGAAAGAACATATTTAGTGTTAGTGTTCTTCTCAATACTTTGGTTTTTGGAAGCTTATTTATTATCATGATAAATTCCCATTTTTATTTCCACTGCAGCCTCTGCCTGCTACAGGGATTGCTCTAGTGGAGCAGATGTAGCAGACCAAACAGCAGGAGTAACGGTTCTAAAAGGTCCCTTTCAAGAGAGAAACTAGGGTGTTTTGGAAAGATATTTCTGGGATTTTAATTTTCAAGACTGAATTCTACAGACAAAATAATAGTGATTTAGAAGATGATTGATAATTCCAATTCAGGAAACTTGAATTTGACTTTTGCTAGTGTTTAGTTGAATGTTTTCGTTTAAGATACTCATGACTTTTCACTATTATGAATTATCAATCTAGTCATTTTTATTATCTATAAGGTTGATTTGGTAGTAAATCTGGAACAAGAGAAACGACTTGAATCAGTTGAGATTTAATTAATCATATCAATGTCTATCTCACACACCACAATCAATTTCAAGAAACAAATATATATTTTCAATACTTTTTATATTTATTAATTACTTTAATAATTATTTTCATCAAAAGCTTTTAATTTGATAAATTCCATCTATTTTTGTAGAAGATAACCTAAAATAGATTTCACTTCAAATTTGGTTACAAGTTGTGTAGGAAATATTAATAATGGGAACTAGTAACATGTAAGTCTAACTTAGCTCAATTATTAATTAATTTTGAAGATAAGATTGAGAATAATGAATTAATTATGATCTTATTTAGTTCCTCAAACTTCATGGCCACAATTATATTATGGTTATGTTTGACAAGTCATATTAGTTAATTTCTAACTTATTCATACTAGATGCAAACGAGGAGAATAATATCATTCATACTAATTCTTGCGAGATAATTATTTTTATTTCTCAAATATTTTTATCTTATTCTTTTATTCACGCTTATGTTTATTTTTAAGTTTTCCCCACCACATTAAAGCTTGTTTAGCTTTATTTTAGACTTGAACACACAATAACTAGGAGCCAACAGAAAATCATTTTTATAAATTAAAATTAGTTTGTAAAACAAAGTTCTTTTTTTTCTTTCTTAAAAGTACTTATGGGGGAACTTGTAAATCATAAAGTATTTCAATCACTTCTTTCATCCAAATTCGAGTCCAGAATGGTTACCAACATACCCAGAATGCTAAAAGATGAAGGAAAAAAATTCACCCAATTCATACTGCAGACGACAAAGAAAAAGCTCTCTGTTTATACTATTTCTACATGATTATTTTTCTTCAAAAATTAGACAGAAAAACAGTGAATGAAACAAAATATGTTACAGAAGTTATAAAATGTTCCCTTTATCAGTAATTAATATAAATTTTGTAGTTAGATGAGGTAGATGATGCCATTGACAACCATATCACATCATTATATAAAACTTGGCATATTCTTATCTTAAAAAAAAGTCTTAGACTCTGGTTTGACATGATGTTGTGCATGTTGAATATAATCAGCAAGTAAAGAGGTTTTAGGTTCTATCTCCTCTTCATCTACATGTTTCTTAACTCTCTTGTAACTGTTAGAATTTATTATGAACATGCAATGATTGTGCTTCATTTGTCCTTCAATTTCCACGAGAGTCAAAAACACATGCTGTAAATTTACAGACAGGTGCCTTTTTGACTGCATTCAGTTCACTTGGGAGGGCATGATGGCTCAAGAGTTTGAGAGGCTTAAAGCAAACTTAAATATGAGACATCTTTTAAAGCTTTTCGGACATGCATGTCACTAGTTACCAACCACTGCCAGCACTGATAAAGTGACACTACATTTACTGTTCAACTAAACTTCTTGAGTAGAACATGGGGGAAAATGGTGCCATAAATTCATGAAAGCTTATTCAGGAATAATAAAGTTTGATTCTTGTTTATGTACCTGCTTGTTCTGGAATTGTGGCTGATTATAGACTCCACAACCATGTCTAAGGTTTATGTTTCATATCCGTACAAACTTCCACATGATAAAGTTATTTGTGTTATTCAATGTAACAAACAAATCTTAGGACCTATCACCTCGTAGAGTGCTACACTTAACACCGAAGGATGAAGTACTTTGAGCTGTTTTGTTTCACATTGGTGTAAGATTTATGTGCTTTTTGTAAGGGAAAGTATAATAACTTATCTCAAGTACTTGTGTGTTGCAGAAAACTGTGGTGTCAGTAGAACTTGGGTGTTCAAAGTGCAAAAGAAAGGTGATGAAGTTAATTGCAACGGTTGCAGGAATTAATTCCATTGTCCTAGACCCAGACAAAAACACAGTGACAGTAGTTGGTGAGGCTGATCCAATAAGGATAATAAAGAATTTTAGAAAGTTCAGAAAATCAGCAACAATTGTGAGTTTTGGCTCCTCAAAGGAAGAAGAGAAACAACATAAGAAGGATGTGAGGAAAGAAGAGAAGAAAAAGGAAGAGAAAAGGGATGTTATGTTACCTTGCTTGTTAGATCCAATTAAGATTTGTTAAACCTCATTGGCAGATTGTAAATTTCTTGAAGAACTGTTGAGACAAGGTTGCTTGGATATCTATATGTACTTGTCATTTCCTATATTGGTCTGAGTGTTTTCTACAGAATAATGAGAATGTAATTGGTGTAATTATTATCAATGAAATAATTCTTCATTTTCTTATATTATCATACCACTATCAAACCACTTTAGCATTGGAGCTGTTATATCAACTAAAGATTTAATTAAATTATACTATATAAGTGGATATAAACGTACAAGTACAAAATCTGCTTGTTCTTTCAATTAGTAAGAATGGAGCATTTTTCCCAAGAAAATTGAGATCAAAATACATGAACGAGATAATATTGCTGTAAAATTATGGAATTAAGTTTACTGTCTTCACTTCTTTGGTGCTATTTCAATTTTAACATGATATTTAAAGCATAGATAATATTATAAAAGAGTTCTACACTTAAAGGTGAATCAAACTTTATTTGTCATACACTTAGCTATAATTCAGCAGTCAAATTCATGTATTTTAAAATTGGGTGAGAGAAAAGTAGACGTGTAAGAAGAATTCCATCATATAAGAATTTTGTGATGAAAACAGACAACAAGCCATATCGAAGACAAAAGTACAGGTAAAATATACAGACAGGAAAAAAGTTATATATATATATATATATATATATATATATATATATATATATATATATCCGTCAATCTGCCAAACAGCTCCGTTCTGTACAGTTATCTCTTCACCAGCAAAACTTCTTTTTCTGTAACAAAAAGATTGGACTACATTTTTAAGAGTTCCGAATCAAGATAGTAACAATTACCATAAAAGATGCAAATTTGTTTACATACCGCGAATTTACTTCTTTCCTGACGATCTATATAGGCCAGAAGTTCTTCTTGTCTGATCAAAGCTTCGTATAAAGCCTGTTTAGGAAATATAATACATCAGATTTTATATTAAACAAATGAATAACAATGCCGTAAGTATTTAATCAACAGCACAGAAGCAGGTTTAAAGTTTGTTAACAAAGATCCTGATAATGAAAAATCTAAGCTAAGAGTCATGTATTGAATTGAAAATATGGTAGCAAGTCAAGTGCACTACCAAAAATTTCATGTCTTGGGATAATATATTAGCACCATCAAAAGAAAATAATGATATGCACAAGTTCACATTCACAATCAGAAAATTATACATGAGAAGGTAGTTGGTGGGCAGACCAATTCAATGGCAAATGATAGCCAAGCATGCAAATCTTTTTCTTAAAAATTGAGACTTGCAAAAAGAAAAGTAATTGTTTTACCTTCTTTGTAGCAATGAGTTCTGCTTCCAATGCATCCACACGATAAACAGCAGCATTCAGCAGCTCCTCTTTCTCATATGGCATCACATTTGGTTTTGACTGTAGCATGTCAACCTTCTCCTCGAGCTCACCAAGGCGTTTCAAAGCAGATGAGACAAGTTCTGTCTTTGTTAATCTAGGAACAGGTGATGGGGGGCGAGATTCTTCCTTGGCTATTGAGTCAATGGTCATGTTAGATGTATTTTTGGTAGAATCAAATTTAGTGTCCTTTATTCTCTTAGTCACATGAAATGCTAGTGAACGAGCAAGAGCAAAGATGCCAACAAAGAAGCCCACAATAACAATCCAGATATGTGCACACTTTCCACCAGATTTTCCAGTCCTCAGCAGGAAATTTTCTGCAACAAATACATTACAATTTCACTTCTCTAGGATGCCGATAACCTTAAAATCTGATACCTAGCAAAATTTGTTTAACTTATGTAAACGAAAATGTACTAATTTCTCACTTTTTTCACTATAAAGAAACAATTTCTTTCTTAGCCAAGTGCTGAATATTTTGCATCAATTTTCTAATGCACTGGATATACCCATCAATGAATGCAAATATATGGGAAAAAAAGTGTAAAGCACAATCTTGGAATATTTTAATTCTTTTATATCTTTTATATTGTTAAGCACAGCAATAAATATTTTGAATTTGCAAAGAATATGTTCCTGTTTCAAAAAAACGTGAGAAAGCCAGTTCAAATGAGAGCATATCAGAGTCAACAACTTCAGGGAATATGCATCAAGTCTCTAACCTGTTGAACTTTTCGAGTTTTGAGTTGTTACTTGTTTCTCCTTCCATCCGAGGTCAACGGCCTTGTCAACCATGGGAATAAACTCATCATACTCAGAGAAACCGCCAGAGAGATTAGCCTTACCAATCAGCCTTGCCTGGGCAAACATCAATGCAGTTGTATTTCAATTACTGCAACATTTTTCCATTTTTTTCTTTCTTTTTGCAACAATTTCAATTTCAGGATGACTTACTTCTTCATGAACAGGAGTTAATCTGGGGTTTGTATAATTTCCACTGGCTTTGGGAGAAGTGATATCTTCAACTTCAGATCCTGATTCTGCTGTTGATGTATCACTACTTCTAATTGGCTAACAAGATCCAAAACAAAGAGTTGATAAGAATCAAAAAACGTTCTCCCATTCATGAAGAATGGATGGCTGAGTAAAAATTCAAAGAAAGAGCTGATAAGAATTATAAAATCTGAAAGTTTTCATTCATGAAGTGTCTAAAATGGCTATACCATTGGAAATGCCTTGTCACATTCGATAATGGTGCCCTCATCGTTAGAAACCGTTACTATTTGCCTTGAACATTGCACTTCGCCACTGAGAACCATCTGCATGCACACAACTGTTCTACCTGAGTCACAGAAGCATAGTAAAATTTCGAGAAAAGCAGAGTCTAAATATTACATGATAGGCAGCAAACCTTTAAAATATTTGGATCCTGCCATGGACCCTTATCAGACCTCATACAACCACCTTGTTCTATACAAGTACAACTACCACCTAGAAATTCTGGCAGCTCACTGAAAAAAACACACAGATAGTCAGAATTTCCAAATAACTATATAAAAGTTGACTGATAAGTAGTACATCATTTACCAAAACCACTGATTAGTTACCTCGCGTCAATAATTTCAAGTAATTTGTTCTGGAACTTGTTTCCAAGAACCTAATGGAACATTGAAGTATCAGTTAAAACTGTACCAATAAGATTACCTCTGGTAACTGTAAAAGATGATTAGTCTTTGAAATCCTTTTGAAATCTAAAACAGAAAGAATAACAGGCCACATAATTAACACGTACATTTATCTTTGAAGTAGTTTTGGGATCAAGAAATGATTTCACTGTGTTCCAAAGCAGCTTAAAACCAGGACCAGCATTGATTATATACATTTGACATAATGTCTGCACAGAAACTTGTATGGTTAGAACAGAAGAGATAGCAGCATAAGTTCAGAAACCATCAAGAATTGAAAACCACCAAGAAAAATAGTTATCACTAAAGTTGCATACTTCGGGATAGTAATCACCATCAATTTTCTGCAGCCGCATGATGAGTTCCCGAGCAGATTTGGTTAGGTTTTTAAAACCCTGAAAGCATAAAGCAGCATAGTAACCCATATTAATTATCGACTACAATAAATTAAAATAGTAGAAGGAAACTTTGCAGACCATTTAGAGAGGCAACCTACCACACCATGAACGTCCAAAATGGTTGTACTTGAATCTATATGTCTCTTTGCAGCAATAGAGCATGCAGGAAACTTAACAGCAAACGTTTGCTCAAAACCCTGCACATGGTATCTCAAATACCTTTCTATGGTAGTCACTTGCATAAGCTTACAGGGATCAACTTTGCCTAACCTTTCAATATAAACAGGTCTTCCATCCTTATCCACCCCATGATAACCATGTGGATAGTACTGCAGGACTTCATTCAACTCACTGAATTCAAAATCCTAAAGATAAAGACAAGGTACCAGAAATATTTATAGCATTAACAATCTTCAGAAAACAAAAATGTAAAGTTGATCAAATCAAACATGATCAACCAAGATGAAAACCAAATAAGATAAATATATTTTTCAATTCAAATGACTCACCTCCATAATCGTATCAGTACCATACTCTTTCCTCCATTGGATCATGTTGGCCCACATGTGCTTTGCTTTCTCAATGTCAAATTTCCTTGCTTTCAAGAATCTGCAAATAAGTTATCTGTGTTAGAAGCCTGACATTATGAACGTGCAAGGATACCATTTTATGCAAACAACATATGCCATAATCAAAATGTTATGACCTTTTTGTGTAGTTTGAAATAATGAAGGCCATGATTAAAACCAATCTATTATAGATGAGTTGTAGTTACTGAAGACATGACAAATTAACAATATATATGATAAGGGACAGTAACCTTAGTAACATATGATAGTCATCATGTCTTGACGGCAACAAGCTTTCCGACATAAGTGCCTGTCGAAAAGCATCCACTGCCTGAAGTTCCTTAACATCTCGAACATCCTCAATGGAGACCGAATTGCTTCGGCTCGCGCTCTTCCTTCTGCTGCTCTTCTTCCTAAGAGAATGCCTGAACTTGCTTGAAGCATTGATTGCTTTCTTTTTCAAACTGCCAATCCTCGTTCGCCGATCATCCTCTGAATTCTCTAAATCCGATCTTCTCTCCCTCCTTTCATCATGACCAGAAAACCCCTCAAAGCCTATCAAGCAAAGTTTCACCACAATTAATTCCAATTATATTCCAAAAGCTCATAATTAGATCCAAACTCCCTTTAAATTCTTCATCAAAGCCAAATCCGAAGAGATCGATTATCAAACCACTACGTACTACTCAATTGTGAAATCTATGCATGCACTATTGGATTAGTACTGAATTAAATTCAGCTTAATTAAGCCATAATTGAAGTCGATTTAGTGAGGCAGATAAAAAAGAAAGAAACAAGATGATCGAATCCGTAAAGAAGTGATTTTTGCGTAGAATTGAGAAAATTGTGAAAAGAAAAAACGAAGATACTGGTACTCACAGGGACGTGCGAACCGATCAAGCGGCCCTGACATGTGAAGACTGTTAGATGAATACGAAAGATGTTCTGTGGTTGAAAGAAAACATGAAAATGAAGGCCCCAACAGATAAAACCAATTCAGTGGAACAGAAACCTAAGCCAGAACCGAAAACCGAAAAGATTACGATAATTATGATGTTTTATTGTATTGGACAGAAGTTCGTTTAAGATAGATAGAAGTTGTCGGCAAAGGAGAAAAAGAGAGAAATTGAAGAGAAGATGAAAATGGTTCACAAACTGTAAATCTAAAGTCAGAGAAGGTTGCTACCTTCTCAGCCAGCCAGACAGTCAAATTCATACAATTTTATTATTTAAATGTTTTTGCACTCAATCATTTCTCCATGAGACTCGTCACTTAAATAAATACTTATATTATACTTTAGGGCTTTAATGATAAATATAATTTGGTTTATCAAGATATTTTAGTGATAGGTAATTAATGTAAAAGAAATCACATAAATTACATTAATATTGGATGATACAAATATTGTTTGGCAGTGACATTTTTACATATGATACAAAGTAGCAAATTTAAGATGGGAGGTGACGTTTAAATGTAAGAAGTGTTCAGTTTTAGATCACTTCAAAGTAATGAGAGAGTTTAAATCTACAAGTTATTGACATAATCTTTTTCTTGTTTTACATGGTCAATTCTTTTAGGATTCGGATATCTCGTGATTCCAATAATAATATACTGAGGCCAACATTTTTCATCATACAACTCGTTTTTTTAATTTTGCATTAATAAATATAATTTTCTATTTTAATTTAGAAAAAAATGTTATATTTATACAATAGTGTGTATAACAAAATAAACAAATTTTGTCTTATATTTTACTTTTATTCAATTGTATTCTTATTTATCAAAAAGACTTAATGTGATAAAATTGACGTTAATGTTGTTTTGAAATATCACGTGTTAATATTTAGATTTTACGTGTGTCAAAATTAATATCTTTTACTTAAAAAGTTTCATTTATCAAAATCAAAGAATTCTTAAAAAAAACTCATTATAATTCGTAATAACTTAAATTTTAACATAAGAGTTTTTTTATAGAAAAAATAAAAATTAAAGTAAAAAGCAAATATAAAAACTAAAAATGAATAAAAAATGTAAATATACAAGTTAAATTACTACTTAACTTTTTTTATAAAATAAAAGTGTAATATTATTTGAAATTATGAAGACAGAAAGGAATCTCACATGATATGGCTTTTCATTTTGGGGTCCCACCATTGTTGCATTATTAGCCACCTTGCCTTGTTTTGAGGTCAGTCCACCATTATTGTTATCTCTAACTTGGCGGGAATTGGCCGTCGGTGCGGTGGTGGTTGGTTGCCTGGTGCTATGCTATCTATCTACGCCTTCCTCGTCAACTTTATTTTTTCCCCTTTTTATGGTTCACTAATTATTTTTATTTCATAACCTATGATTGTATGATTGAGATTGACTACCATTAAGTGTTTCTAATCATTTTTATATAATCCGTGTAATATGATTTGTCAATTGAATGGAAGTCCAGTCCAATTATTGTATTATAAGAAATTGTAATCATAACCTTATGTATTCACGCAATGATTCCTTTTTCGGTTTTTTCAAGTCCAAGTAAAGATAGAATTAATATAATTAATAAACATTTTCGTTTTACTAATCGTCGTGCAAGTTGTGATCATGGACTTTCCTTCAACCGTAAGGCACTTGGCTTGCTCTTTCTAGAAAGAAAAGAATCTTTCTAGAAAGAAAAGAACAATATATAATACTCTGTTTGTAATATATTGTAAAGTTGTCGAGAAATCGTCCATATATTACTAGAAAATTTTGTAATGAGACGATTTCCTTCTTTGGAACAATTAGCTGCGGTAAATATACCAAAAGTGTTTGTCCATAGTGATTGTTGTGCGTAATTCAGTTAACGAATCCAATTGAATAAGCACAGGATGGTCTAGAGTACAAATGCATCTAAAATTCTCTAGTAGCTAGTTTACTTACAAGTAAACTAAATGCACAATTAACTGGTAACTGAGTAATATATTTACACTAATTTATCTAACCATCCCAAATGTTTTAATAATACAGGGAAACACATCAATCAATCGCATACTGCATCCCATGGATAAAAAACCAAATTACATATTAAAATCTTTTGAGGATTGAAACAAGTCTGCGAAAAGCAGTGAAAAGTTGCACGTGATTGCTTTAACATTAATGTTTAGGAATATTTACAATTATTCACAGACAATGTAAGCATTTATAGACTGAAGAAGGGAGAGACATGACCGCAATCAGCTCAGCTGTACCAGAATCCCATCGCCATTCTAATATAAGATTGTATTTACAATTAAAGCATTCAGAACCTGCAACAAAATAAAAGTTGTCAACGTTCTGGAATGGGTTTAAACGACTTGGGCATAGAATTCTTTCACTGAACATTAACTTGTCATGTCATATAAGAGCTTCAAACCTGTTATTCGTGTTTTTTCCCGCCCTAAGTTGATTAAGTTTGTCCCTGAACACAGCTGGGGTTGCATAAAAAACATGAGATGTGTAAGTAACATCAGAGGCGTACAATTAATACTACAGTCAATAACAAATGTAATATTGATTCCGAAAACATATTAAGCTTCAAAAGTATATAAAGATACAGATAAAAATGAAACTTATAAATGCTCAGCAAAAGCATGCTCTGGTGATAATTTAAGCGGTTTCAACTATGCCAGTTATCCTACTTTTAATACCAAGGGCGTATGGCATACAAATTTATTTTGACTAAAACTGATGGATGATGCCAAATGCTTACAGACTACATATTGGTGATGAGAATAAAGAACTAGGAACCACTCGTGCAACTAATTAGAAAAAATCTTGATTTTAAGAACACTAACATGAGAGGATCCTCAATCAAGAGATAATTAACAAGCTTATGCCACTCCAGAAACTAAGGGCAAAAAATATCAAACCAATACCATTGACTACATGTTGGCTACCACTATCATCAATCACATACACCGTCCAAAGAACTATTGTCAAGCGTCATACATTAAAAAGATGTACCTCAAAATCATTAAAACAAAATAAATAGATTAAAGAAACAATAACAATAATTAATTATTACCAGCATCTTTATAGCGCTCTTCAACAACAGCTTTCAACATGTTGTGCAAAAGATTGAACTCGGTTGTCTCAACACAAGGTTGACCACTTGGCCTGCAATTAAATCCCCTTTTAGTGAGAAGATGTTTTATCACAATGGAAGAAGAACTAATGAAGATACTTATTCCAAGATATATATGTTTTAGGAATAAAAATTACAAAGAACAGAAACTACACAACAGCAGACAAGTTATATAGCCTTATAACAGTATTGTATATTTTCCACAAAACTTACCTGTCCATTTCAGTGAATAATCGGCCATCCATACCAGGAAGCTGTGTTGACAATTTGCCCGATTCAATTACTCTCATACCATCACTGTATGCCAGGTACTTGTTGACTTGTATTGGAACCTACAACAGATGTAAACTAGTGAGATCTAGATAATCCCTTGGGTTTGGCCTTCAATCAAAACAATCTAACAATGGTTCCAAGGATATGAAACTAGAACTTTGGAATTTGATAAAATAGTCTATAACAGGAACTGAGATTTAGGGGCAGTTATGGCAGTTGTTAACAGAGTAAAAGTAATTACATATTAAACAGGTATAATAATTGCCAGAAGCAATTATTTGTGTATAACTTATAACTCTAACAATATATATAAATACCCAGTCTTTGGTGTAACACTCTGTAGAACCTTTTTACCTTTATTTATTTCTAAATGTAGAAGCTCCCGATTAAAAATAAATAATTTTAATACACTTTAATTTTAAAATTTAACAAAAATAATAATAATTAGATGAAACTGCTGAGCGACTTATTAACGTAATAATTAGATGTGTTTAATATCTCTCATATCTTGTAAGCTCAGTCATCTTTTTTTATTTTATACATGTCATCTCTCTCTTTTCGCTCAAAGATCTTTCTCTTCTCATTAGTGCCTTTCTCTTATTTTCATTTGTTTCTCTAATAAATTTTCTTGGTTCAACAAAATTTAAAATTGCTCTAAACATTTTTTATTTGAAGGTATATCCAGAAGACTTAAGTTTTTCTTCCGACACCAGTTTTTATGAATTATATTTATAAGTAAATGGAAGAGGATAAATTGTAGAAGTTAGAACAAAGATTCTCCACAAAAGTAATAGACTAACCTACAATATTAGTAATTGTCCATGTTATTTGCTCTACTTTTTACTATTTGATTTTGTTACTGTAAATATTGTTTTCAAATTATTTTACTTATTCATTGGAGAGGTTTTTTTTCTGTATGTGATGCAAAATTTTAATGTAGATTCATAATTTTTCCACCACGTCTAGGTTAAAGAGACAAATAACATTGAATTGCTATAATATATAGCAAACTTAAGGCAATAGAAATGCAGACAAACAAGCAGACCAGTGTTTCTGCTAGTTATCATGTTAGCAGTTTAAGACATAAGTTAAGAGCAGTTACATAATAGAACACATGCATATTTGCATCCTAGTAGATTGGACAGAGAACTGTAGGAGTCTATGACTCTGGAGTAACAAGTTCGGCTGTATTTAATGTATTCTTTGATTTAACATTACTTTAGGAACTCAGTGAAAACAATACAACAGTGAATCCAAGGGTAAAAAACTGTCTCCAGTACTAACCTTTGTTATAATAAAAATGTCAGAAAAAAAAATCCTGCAACCACTCATTTTTTCCAAAATATCAGCAGGGGCCAAGAGGGGTGAACAACTACTAACCAAACCAATAAAATGCAATGTAATGCAGGGTGATTATTCAGACACTGAGTTTACGACTATTACCTTGCATCTTACTGCAATATTGATAGCGTCTGAAGGCCTTAGATCAAAGCTTACACATTCTGCAGCATTTCCAACCTAAACGAAATAAAATATAACTATCATATAACATTTGGAGCTTTTGTTCATTTTTTGAGTTGGGGGGAAGAGGAAAGAGTAAAAAGTAAATGCCTTTGTAAGATATAACTGGGCAAAGTATGCCTCATGAACTCTCCTGGTAACTCTGACAAGTTTAACCTGTAGAAGAAGGAAATGACACAAATTGATTCTTAATTTCATTGTGGAATCTAATGGAAAGAACACAATACAATCAGGTTCATGAGTAAGCATAATGATAAACAGAATCATACCTCATAACCCATCTTGTCAATCATCTCCTTTACTACTTGATATAAAGTAGGCCTAGCCTGATATAGCAGCTAGATAGTTAGTACCCATGGACCATATTAGATAATACAAAATCTCTTGGGTAAAGTATTTGATTAATTGCACATCTTTGGAAGAACAAAGAAAAGAAGAAGTATTCAGATGTGTGAGGGTCAGTCAACTGACTGTGATAACATACTATGGGAACATTGCGTATTGCTGCCATTAGCAAGACGCTGGGCATCTCCACTGCAAATAAAGAAATTTCAGAAACTTACGACAGTATGATACATGTAATTATAAAAATGAAATCCAAGAACTAATTTCCACAATAACAATAAGAAAAACTTATAGAGAATATGAAAGACATACAAACAATTATGGGGAGAAGTAGGCCTGTCCCATCTTCCATCTTCAGAACAATAGCAGGATGTGGTGCATAATCTGGAAGATGCCCTCCCTGAGGATTGTTATGGACGCATCTTAAGTGTCTACCGTCCCTCATTTTGATTATGAAACCATCTGATCCACTCTTCACCTCAACTAGTCAACAAAATCACAGAACAAGTGTATTTCATAAGAGCCAAATGGGGAGGAGACACTGTTTGCCAGAGTTTCTTGCACTAGCATTATAGACATTCAGTCGGCCAAACTCACCTTTCAGTTAAGGTATTATACTTCAATACTAGTATTATCCATCTAACCATGCTATTTAGAAACAATGCACTGCATTGATAATATCAGCTTATGGCAATATTGATATTGCCAATTTGAAACAAGTGAACAGACTAATTAATGTAATTTTTTTTGGCCTGAATAACATTTTAGTCCTTATAATATGAATTTTTTTCATTTTAGTCCTCTTATAAAAGTTCTTGGTTTAAGTCTCGCAATTTTTTTTTATTTCATTTTAGTTCATACCTATGTTGTTAAGTAATAATGTGATCAACACAAATTAGACAATCGGCCAAAACTTTAACCCGAACTAAAATGAAAATCATGTAATATAAAGATTGAAAGAAAAAAAAATGGTTTACAAGATCAAAACAGAAGATCAAACACAAAAAACGATGTATCATTAGGAATAAAAAAAAGTTATTTATTGCAATGTATTGATATAGATAGAAAATATCCTAGTCAAACATACCAGCTTCAATCACACTGGAGGTGACATAGTCTTCATCATTTTCATTGAAATTACCGGCAGCACTTCCGCTGTCATTCGAGGGTGAGTTAAAATTACAATGCACAGTCTTGCATTTTGCCGTGTTTATACGACAAGAAAGAAAACCAGGTTTAGCCTTAACGCCACTGAGACCCCAAAATTCACTTCTCATGCGTCTAACGTTCATTTTCACCCCTCCGATCATAGGCGCTACCTGTTTGGCACGGACAGAAGGGCACACAACTGGTCCTTGCACAGAATTCATTCTCCAAACCTATTGAACTGGTCCTACACACCAACGAATAAAACTACATGCGTTAATTATATTACAACAAGGTTATAACCGAATTATATTAATGTTAATACGATTCTAAATTAGGGAAATTAATTGCAATTACAAGACCTTAACCAGATAATTCTTCCACGATATTTTGTTCGAAACTTATCACGCGATTATTACAATTAGCAGTTAATTACGAAGAAAAAAAAAGTTAGTTCAGACCTGGAATAGAAGATATGCAGGTCTCTTAGGTCAATACTACACAACACAATCGCGATCGATCACCGCAACAAGTGTTGTTGGCGCCGGCGATTTTCTTCAATTCGACAGAAACAGAAACAATTGAAATAAATATAATTAAATTAAATTAATCATGGATCATAGTGGATAATATCGTAGTGAGGAGTTTACGAAAAAAAGGAAAAAACGGAATTGAAATACGAAATCGAGGTTTAGATAGATAAAGAGGAATGGAAGAAGGGAACGAAGAAGATAAGAGATTCTTTTTAGAAAAATGTGAAAGCAAAGAACTGAAAGTATATATATTGAGAGAGTGAAGGTCCAAATTACTCTTGTATCCTCTATTCGGTTATTCACTTTCTATTTTTTCTGCCGTAAAATACTCTCTAATGGAATTTTACAATGAAGAAAACACTAACCTCAGTGGATTAGAACGTTCTATTCATTAAATTATCCATCTCAGTAAATATAATTGTAAGGTAGAATATTAATTTCTGTGTGATAATTTGAATGAATATTTTTTTTAGAAAAAAAAATCATATAATTTATTTAAT
This sequence comes from Vigna umbellata, assembly GCF_029865625.1. Lineage (NCBI taxonomy): Eukaryota > Viridiplantae > Streptophyta > Magnoliopsida > Fabales > Fabaceae > Vigna > Vigna umbellata. The sequence goes on along the minus strand of NC_142165.1, from coordinate 16,411,874 downwards.
ATTTCAACTCAAATTTATTTGAAAAAACAATCGATCGCACTCAAGGATTTGTTATAGATTAGCATTTTTTTAGCAACAGGATGTAGGATATATAATCATGTGATATGTAATTTAGATATTTTAATCGAGTTTTTTTTGTAAATGTTTTATTTAAAGTAAAATTTTGGTTATAAATTTTTATATCTATATATAAAAAAGGATTATTGATGTTAAGATGGTTTTATTAATTAAAGATTAGACTAATATATATATAGATAATTTTCAATTAATTATGAGAAAGAATTAGGTTTAAATTCATTTTCTTCTTAATAGTTGTCATAAATTTATTGACTTACATTTACATTTAAGGTTTAATTCCTATATATTTATTACCTCTTGGTTTTTATGATAATTCTCATCTTACAAATATGGTATAATGATAAATTAAGTTTAAAGTGACTTTTTGCTCTCAGTTTACATAATTATAAATATTCATTATTATGAAATAAATGAAAAAGTTACTGCTTCAAACAGAAAGGGCAATTACGGGTTTTTCTGTAGTAGACGGGAAAGTTTGAGTTTGGAGATACCACGTGTGCAAACATTTGTCGCATGATGTGGATAAGGTGTTATGATCAACATCCTTATCATGCCTATGAAAATATCTTATATTTTTTTTATTATCAAAAATTTATTTTCTTTTTATTTCAAAACAAATCTCTTATAATTTTGTTTCATGGTGGTCCATATATTAATATCAACTTTATCTGCATATACATGAAAGAAAGATATTATATAGTTCATCTAAATTTATTTTAAATTTTATATATCAGATAATTTTATGAAGTTTGAAAACATAAAAGTAAAGTTATATAAATTTCAAACGATTAATAAAGTAAAATTAAAAAAAAGTACATTATAAATTATCAAACAATTAGAGAAATTATTTTGTTCAATGGTTGTTTTCCATTATTAATATACATCATTATTCTCTCATTCAAGTGATTATCATAAAAGAAAATATGTAGATAAAAAAAACCTAAAAGAAGCAACCGGATAAATTAATATATAAAAAAGTTTTCATAAAACAAACATAAATATATTATCATTCATCAAAATAATCATACCACATTTGAATACTCACACTATACTCAATATTTGGATACATGATATTAAGTTAAACTAGTGGAGTCATGCACTTGCGATGATATATTGTATTAAGTTATTCTACCAAGTTGACACACACAAGATTAGTCTTTATCACAGTCATAAGAACCTTGTACTTCCAACCACTCTCACCACCTAATCATCCTCTTTTACATGAGTATGAATAATTGGTAGAATTCAAGATGGTTACACATAATGAAACTATCCTTACCTCAAGACACATCCTAGTGAAACACACATTCCACATGATTCCTCCCTAAAAATCAATGTTTCATCATCTCTTTCATACCATAACAAACTCATATTCACAACAATATCGCAATTCACTAAAACACCATAGTATTCATAAACGTACATAAAGTGCATTGTAAATTATATATCAAGCAACCAAGGAATAATAAAACCAAAACATGTACATTGGTGCTTAGAAATGACACCCAACATTTAGGTTTTTCGTAGGTAACGTTCAACGTGCCAAACCTTTCATAAAAGGTAACAATAGTCTTACCACTCAATGTCATTCTTCTCTCAAAAGTCGCGCTCAATGACACTTCCTGTTACTCAACATCTTGGAACCAAATGCTTCAAACTTACAGTGAAACATGGCACTCAACGGTGCCTCGCACCACTCAACGCAGAAGCATTCACACTTATGTACACTCAGCATTACAAGACTAATGCTTAGTGGCCTGGTGCTAAAATGCTCTCAGGCCTACACAACGAATTGGCGCTCAATGTTATCTTGTCACCGCTCAATGATATATCAAATATCAACATGTGTAAAAAATCAATGATTTGTGAAAATGAAACCTATTCAAATGATCAATGTGGCATTCGTTTCTCAATACTTGGTTAAAAAACATTTTTTAATGTCAAGCCACATACTAATTCACTCAATTGATCAACTTCTTATATTTCCAATTCAATTCAACTCAAACAAGAAATTCAATATACAACAATCAACATAACAAACTCAACAATTCAAGCTATATCATACCATTCAACAAGCATATACACATCTTAAATTATCAATAACTTCGAAATATTGCAATTAGCTTTCCTTACTTTGAGGATGACCAAACAACTTTAGAAATTCTACAATAGCTCCAAAAGCACAAGAAACTCAATATCCTTATACGAACAACAAAAATACCATCAAGACTACTAATAAATAGAAACTATTAAATATGACTCAAACATCACATGCAACCCTATATAGTTCACATACAAGGGAAAACAAAACAGAACAAAAGAAAGAATAGAAAATCAACTTACTCTATTTGAGAAACTGATCGAACAAAAGTTGCAAGCTTGACTCAAGGATCACCCTTGCGATCTCCGATCTTCAAACAAGCAGAGAAAGAAACCCCTAAAGAGAAGTTAGATAACTCTAAAATAGTGATTGATAGAGAAATAATTATTTTAAAATAATGAAACTCATTCATAACAAAATTATTTATACTAAATTATTTTAATATTAAAAAATCGAGTCTCACTGTTTTTAAATGCGATGTTATTCTTAAAATGTCATTTTTCATATTTTTACAAATAAAACACATTATCTACCTTGAAATATAAACATGGTTTGATTATGATTATTATTTTATAAAAACATATTTAGTTAAACAAATATCAAAAGTGAAAAAATAATAAAGTCCAATGAAGATTTTTCTTTCAGCACCCCTTTATTATAGTAACGGAACATATATATATATATATATATATATATATATATCAACCATTTGATAAGTTTTCACTTTTTTAAAACTTTTACCAATTTCAATTTGTTTGATTGGATTGAAACACCTCTAGTTTTACTCAAATAAGTTAACTCTTTATATAACCTTTTATAAACATAACAACTTAATAATAAATAAAATGATTATATATTTTGTATTTAATACTTTCTGATTTTTTATAAATACAGAATTAATATCCCCAAATTTAAATAATTAAAGACTGCATTAAAATTTAAAATAAAAATAGCTAAAACTTTAGTTATATTAGTTTGGGATTTGAGTCCATCGACTATTTGGAAAGATATTCAATAATGATATTAACATAATAATAAACAATTTTTCAATTTTTAAACTAGTTTCTAAATCACTTTATATAATTAATAGATTTTTGTGTGTTTCTAATGCAATTTGTATTTGATTTTTTTTTCTTTTAATGGATCCTAAGTTTTTAATTATTCCAAAATTGTTATAACTGATGAGTGAAACTTAAATTTATTTAAGCAAAGTGTCAGTGTTTTAGTTTTATGAATAGAAATTATATGATTATAAAGAAATATTATATTAAAGTTACTCTCTTATATTTTTTATAAATTAATAACTAACAAAGTTAGGTTGTTCAAACTTATTTTTTCTTCCATTTACGTGTTATATGTATAATTTTTTTTATATCATATTTATTAATAACAATTATATAGACCTTGAATAATATTATGAAATTTTTGGAAGAGATTTTCTATTTCATTTTCTTGATTAATATTTTTCAAATTGCACCATAATATTTCATAACGGTTAAATTTATGTAAATATTCAAACTATTAGTGTATAATATGACAAACGTGTATTTTTTTATTCCAAATCTATTGTACAAAACATCTCTTTTCCATCATAATCCCACAATATGTTATTGCTTTATAGCATGTTCTTTACAGGTTATATTAATTCAAATATGTCTTTGAATCACTCTACCGTATAAATTTTAAAGTTTTAAAAATAAAATTATATATTAAAGTTTGAAATAAAGATGAATTTTAATTTATGATAAAATTAGAAACTTAAAAAAATATTATTTAACTTTTTTTTAAGGGGAAGAATATATAGACTGAAGTTATAGTATTGAATAAAGATTTGTTATAGAAATATATGGTGAAATCAAATCAAAGAAATTTGAGTGAATGATTCGGATGCCTTGTGTTTGCTTGGTGTCGCCTTCATATGTATGCATATTTCTTCACTCTTAGTATGCCTTACAATTAACAACATTTCAACGTTATATTGTGCATATGTTTTTCACTCCACCACCATTCAACGTGATCAATTCATCACAACACCACCTATCTTTATTCTTTGTTTATTGAAACATCTTTTTCACGACAACCATATCACTCAAAATCACCTTCACACCACATGATCCTGCCCAAAATCTCACATTGTCTGGTACGAGGTACAGTTCTTTATATTTAAGAACATGATCTTGCTTTCAATGTTCTAGTCTATATGGATCGTTTCCTACTAATAAATATACATAGCATCAACTCATTGAAGCACAAAATTGGCAAGTGTATTTTATCATAATGCGTGAAAGAAAAAATGTTTGTTGAATTTTCAAACTATCATAGTGCACAATTTTCTATATATAAAATGTAGCATGCAATACATGATTGGAATTATTTGATGCACTCTAGTTTTGAATCTTTTGATTTTGGCCTCTAACCATCATTCTCTTGTTTTTTCCAACCGTCTTTCACGAGCATGTGGTAACGAAAACTTTCCACAACACTTTCAGGAACAGACACGAGCACTCTGACTGCATTAGAATCTCCAACCACCGGTAAAAACAAACAATGAACATAGCTTGATAAAGGACCCATAAACAAGGGTTTTCCTAATCCGAAATCCACGTCCTCCAACCCTAGCCTTGACCATTGCGATATAACCAAACTCGTCGAAAGATCAACACGCACCGTTTTGTCCTCCAACAAATCAACCATCGACCTTATATACCCTTTCTCCTCTAAAATAGCCTTAGCTTCTTGCAACGCTTTCAAACTGTGACTGATATCATCGCCATCATCATTTTCAACTGCTGTTAAACCTCTCACTGTGCTCTCTGCGCATGCCAGAACAAACCCGTTCCCATAATACCCTTCTGGGAGGTTAACCTTTTTCCTAACGTTAACGGTGAAAATGAGTTTAACTGTTATCGTGGGGGAGAGATTCATTGATTTAACCCACGCACGCCACGTGTGTGCCGCCACGCTTTCGAAGGTGGTGATGGGCTTCGGCCACGACAAACACTGTTTCTTCAACAGAAGAACCTCGGAGGTTCCGAATGTGAATGACGTGACGACCAGCGGCTGCGAGTGCACCATCCAATCGTGCAGGTCCACTTGATGAGACGCAGGGTTTGTTCTGGTGTATCCCGCGTGGGTGAAGTGCACCTGGGGAGGGTCTCGAGGATTCAACACGTGTCGCCCGTGGAAGGGTGTGACTGGTAATTCAGTGTTGGGATCTCTAGCGAGACGAGCCCAATCGTGTAGGAATTGGGACGCGCCGGTGCCGTCGCAAAGACAGTGGTTGATCGCCGTGCACAGTATCATCCCTCCGCATCGGAGACTTGTCACCTTAAAGTTTAATAGGTATCAATTAATTAAAAATATGTTAAAATATAAAATCATAAAAAATATTATTAGAAATAAGTTTAATAATAGGCTGTGATGGAATATCTCTTATGTGACGTAAAAATCAATATATTCAAACCTGGATTATAAGAGGAGGAAGATCTAAGAAACTTTGAGCTTCGACTCTGCAAAGGAGCTTCTTCCATGAAGTGTTTGGCAGGTTGCAAGGTTGAAGTAATTGTTGAGCAGTGGCATCCATGAAAGCCTCAGCAAACGCAACACCTTCTCCATTGCAATCCACCTCAAGCTTGTGATCATCCTCACAAATGCTGCTCCTCCTCAATCTCCCAGCTAAGGGGTAGTAATCCACCAAAACTCTTGACAGAGAAGACTTCAACACATCCACGCTCACACATTTCTCGAAGAGGTGCACATACTTAACGGAGAATCTGAAGAACTTTTGGCTGTCGAGATTGGATAGATGGAGAGAATGCTTTGGTGTTGGAGCACATGGGAATATGGTAACTGATGGCCTAGGATATACACAATCTGGAAGTTCCATAGATTTTGAAAATGTTTTTTCATGCAAATAATTTCCTGGGGTTTCAGTTCTTCACATGCAAGTATAGTTTGAAGGTAAAAGAAGATGAAACTCCATCTGCATGAAGATGTCAAACCTGATATTAGTAACTTCAGAGATTTCACCTTCTGCTAAGATCAGGACATACCCTGATTTTCTCAGAAAATGAATGGCAAATAAAAGAGAGAAATCAAGATTCGTGAAGGTTAGAAGAACACAGGGAAAAGCGAACTTTTACTTGTAAAGAAGAACAAAAGAAGAGATGGGTCATTCTGAAGTTAACCATTCCTTTTATAGCAACGAGAGGTTAATGTGAGGACAAGTTCAACATAAATTTATGTGTTTTTTTAAAAAAAACACTTTTAATCCGATTCCTATTCCTAATAGATACGTGATTATTGTTAGGGTTAATTATTGAAATTAAAAGTGTTGATGGTTTTAAAGTTGGGAGTTTCATTATAGTTTTATTTTAAAAAAGATCACTTTTTCAAATTATTTAAAAAATATATATTTAAATTATCTTAATCTCATTTTTTAAGTTGTTATGCTCCTATTATTAGGAATAAAAGAAGAATTCTCTTCTAGCCTAGGGTAGCCTTCCAAACTTTTGACTAAACAAGAATATATTCTAATTGGTTAAATTTGGTAAAAAAACGTAAAAGGCTAACTTTATTCTTCAAAAAGAGAATAAATGAGCGAGAAGTTAAAAGGTGGAAAATACTGGTATATTTCTCATATAAGCTTTATATGAATTAACAATTTGGAATTTTCTAACACATTAATTGCTTGACTTCTGATTTTTCATTCACACTATCCTATTCATTAATGTTTTGTACATATTATACTATTTAAAAAATCATAAAGTATACTATGTTAAAAATATACTAAATCTATCAAATTGTATTTAGTAGATAAATATAAGGATTCTCGCTAAAAGTGTGCAAGCCTTTAATATATATTTGAAATTTGATAGAAGTGCATTTGGTGAATACCGATTGAAATAATATAATCGATTGTTTGTTGGAAACTCATCGATTGAAATAATATAATTGACCGTGTGTTGAAAATTGATAGATCATGATTAGGATAAGCTAAATAATTAATTAGTCTACATAGGTTACTAATCAATTTTAAAGAAAATTGAGTTGTAATTAGATCTGATAGGTATTCTCTAAATTGGCTGGTAAAATTACTTTAACTCGGAGAAGATCACATTGGAGCACATTACAAGGAAATTGTTCTAAGTGGACATTCGACCTTAAATCCTAAACATTTTAATGTTCACCGTAGGATTGAGCGAAAACTTTTGAAACCTATATGGTAACCACCAAAAACATGGCAAGTAACGTTGTGTTAGAGGAAACTTTGGATGATCAGTTGGATTTGAGGGAAATGATGCAGAGGTATATGAAGGAAATGCAAAAGAAGTATATAAGGAAGAAATAAAGGCGTTGCGAGCTAAGAATGCAATCATACGTCAAAAAAAGGTTGGTAAATATCTCATGTGATCTAGTCCTACTCTTCAAGGACTAGTAAAGCAACACCGAGATGAATCATACTCAATCGTCCAAACAAACAATTTTAGAGTAAGTAAAGATCATAACTAATTTGCTGTGATAGTTGACATGAGTGATATGTTCTTGTTCATTACGAGGATCATGAAGACCCATTTTATTGACAATTAGACAATGTTTATGTTTAATAAGTATGATGAATCTATCAACTTAGACAAACACATTTGGATCTTCAAAGAAAATTCATATCTTCTTGGAACATATTGAAGATTCTAAAGATATATTTTTTGTTAAAATTTAAAATAAGTTTGTGGAGAACTTCATAAGAACAATGTAAGTTCAAATGGTATTTTGTAATGTTTGGAGTTTGAAAATATTATAAGATGTATTGTTATACTAGAATAATTGTTTTTAATATTAATGTTGGGAAATGGAAATCGAGATTCAAATTCTTAAGAGTTTCATTCTTTAATTTATTATTAGTTATTATTGATAAAAAAATTAAAATTAGATAAATCAGATAAAAGATAATTAAGTTCAATTTAGACAATTTTTCTTAACTTTAATTATGTGAGGTTTTCACCCATCGTATCAAATAATTTTAATCATATAAAAATTATTGTAAATATTTAGAAAATGAATTTTAGAAGTAATAATAGTTTAAAAATACTTATATTTGAGTATTTTAATATTAAAAGTTTTTAATATAAATATGTTTGTTATAAATAAGTTTCATTATTTTAAAACACAGAATCTATCTAGAAACTACTTTTTTCTAGACTTCTTTGACTTCTCTAAGAATATGTTTAAAATATATATTTAAATATGTTTAATTCAGACAATTATGTTCTTAACTCAATTTAATCAGTTTTGTGAGATTTTTAGGTTAACCATATGATCAAATTTTCGACTATTATATTTATATAAATCAATTATTTGTAAAGAAGTCACTCAACTAGTTGGTCATAATATTAAATGACTTATAATACTCCTTTTATTATTTAATACATATTTAATTTCGCATCTTATACATTTTTTAAGCTAATAATTATGTTTGATCCAAAGATATTTAAGTAAATAAAATTAAATGACATTGTATTTAACTTGGTAAATGTATAATATGTGAATTAGAAGCTCCACTAGTTCATGAACTTAGAACATCTGTTTCCAAATTGAAAACTCTTGCATAACACCATTGAAAAGAGATAAAAAGAATCACATTCATTGCTGTAATATTCGCCCGTTGAATTTTTCTAAAACAAGAAACACAGCATGAGACTTTATTGTAGATTATTTATTTTTTTCAAATTATAGAACATCTGAGCAAACTTTCTGTTAGATGTATAAAAGGTGAAGTTTTATGAAGAAAGACAGTAAATAAATCTGACTTTAATTATATAAGAAATCCAGGTCACTCTATTTAAAATTTTAATTTAAGATAATAAATTTATAGTGTTTTTATGTGATTTTTAGATTTATACTTGAATTTTCAATCTTTTTTCTTAAAAATTTAAAAATTATAAATAATTTTTTTAGTAGTAAATATTACTTTATGTAAATCAATTAAAAATAAAAGTTTAGAAAAACTATACAAAAATTGTGCAAAAGAATTTATATACAATGTTGTGTTAATTGGTTTGATTACAATAATGTGGGATATTTGTTTCCGTTTTACCCTTTTTGACTTGAAAGAAAAACAAGCGAACCCAATTATAGTCAAACTCTGCTTAAGTTGAATAGAATATGTTCTCAGTGGCTCTAACGTACTACTCAAAATTCCGTTCATTTTATTTTTCACTAAAGACAACTCTTTCAAAATCAGTAAAGTATTCATTCTATTTCCATCAAATACGGACCGTTTTATAATTTGAACAGAATAATTTCTTTTTATAGAAAATTTGACAAAAAAAATATTTTTAATTTTTCATAAGAATAATAAATTATTTAAAATTGTAAAATTTAAAATTTTCCCTAAAAAGTAAGAAGTTAAAAAATATATTTCTTTTATTTATATTCTTTTTCAACTCAATTTTAGTCTTGACGTTGACAATTTAACCAAGATTAAGACATTATTAGTTAAACATTTATTTCAGCATAATCTCATGTAAAAGTTATTTGTATTTATTTTTCAACTTATATTATTAAGGTTATTTTTTACTTTTAATATTAGACTAAAATTATTTTCTAACTGATACTAATAAGATTTTTTTTCTACATTTATTATATTTTTTTGACTGAAGCCAAACACATTCTTTTAAAATTCTTATTACTTGAGATTATATACGTTAGACGTTGGTTGTACTATTTTTTAGTAATTAAAATTATTTTTCACCAACGTAGATTGAAGCTATTTTTCAATTAATGTTGTTTGGAATTTTTTTAACCGACAGTTAGAATTCTTTATTAATATTAACAGAAATTATTATTTTCATTTTTAAAATAATTTTGGTGTTGTCATATAGTATTAATATTTATTGTTTGACATTAGTCATAATATTCTAGACTGGTACACTGTTATTTTATGAATGTAAATTAGTTTTTTTTTTCTTTTTTCAAATGATTTTTTAATTGATATCTACAGTAATTATTTTCTTATAAAAAAAATAATATTATTTTTTATTTTGTTTTAATATTAGTTAGAAAATTTTCAAAAGATCTGTCTTTTAACATAAAAAAGATAAAGAGAATAAAAGAACTATAAAAAGAAACCTACTAAACGGGAACATCTGTCTACAAAAAAGCTTAAAAAATTTCTAGCTCTCTTCTCCATGCTCATCGGCTCTCCAAAAGATCAACTAGGAACAAGGTAGCATCTCTTTATCCATGTCTTCTCTTCTTCTTTTTAGGGTTGCGTTTTGATTTTTGGGATACATAAGGTTACAGTGATCATTTTAGTGTCAAAGATGGTGTGGTGATAGGGGAGATAGGGACTAATGTTAACATGATAGTGGAGAGTTCTTTGTTCATTGAACAAGCGGCATTGTTGACATGGTGATCGTATGGGAAGTTTTCTGTCTCATTGAAACAATAATCATTAGGGTTTGCAAGGTTCCTGTTTTGTTTTGGGTTCGATAGAGGAGATTTATTAGGACTTGTTTTTTTTAGTGGATTTGATGAGGGAGTGGAATTGAGGGGATTTGAGAGGATTTAAAGATAATTTTTTTTTGTCTTTTTTTAGTGAATTTGGAGGTAAATGAGAGTAAATTTGAAAATAATTTTTTTTAATTTGTCACGTCAATATAATTCTATACTAATTCTCATCAATTTTATTTTCAAATTGATTATCATTTATCTTCAAATTCGCTAAAAAAAATAAAAAAAAATATATTTTCAAATCTTTTAGTCAGAAATTATTATGGACCCAGTTGGTATGGGTGAGAGAGAGTGGAAGGGACTTAGTAATCCAACGGCCACCTACCGAGGGTGAAAGAGGGGAGTGATGTGCCATTGGGTGTATGGGGAATCTCAGATCTGGATTTTTCTTGTCGTAGTTAAAGTAACTTTCTTCTTTCTGTATATACATTTTTGTTTTTATTATTATTTGCGTTCAATTAATTTTTTTTTATCTAAAACATTTTGTTATTATTTTTTTTCAATTATTAGCTGTACATTAGGCTCTGGTAACTTTATTTTTTGATGCCTAACTGTACATAAGGGTTCAAAATTAATTTTTTTAGATAAATAAAGTTATATCTCAAAACTATTAATTTTTTTAGATAAAGTCTTTAGACAACCTCTTTTTTAATTGGATAATCACATCTTCAAAAGATCAATCAAAATTTAAAATAATGACACTTTTTGCACTTAATAGATTAAGATAAGTATGTAATTGATTATTTCAGTAGTACAGAGAAAAATAATGTAGAATAAACACTCACATTTAATCAATAAATCCTAGTATCTAATATATTAGGTTGTGTTTTATGAAAATCATCGTATTTAATCGACTAAACCTAATATCTAATCCATTAGGTTATGTTTTATGAAAGTCATCATCTCACGTTTAATCAATTAAGCCTAATATCTAATTAATTGTGGTTGTGTTTTTGTGGAAACCATCTTCTCATACTCGATTTCTTTCTTCAAATTTATTTTATCTACACAAGTAGGAAAGTTTTCTCTCAAAACACGGAGATTCCTTTACCCAAGTATTAAATAAAGTTTTTCAGTATTAAATACTATATCTTTTACTATTCTTTTCTAAGATAATAAAGTATTTACAAATAAAGAAAAATATTATATCAAAATAACTATTAAAGAATAAATTTTAAATTAAAAAACAAATTAATTTAGTAACTAACATTAGTACAACATTATTTACGCTCATTTTTAAACATTAGAATGTTTTGTTGCTCTATATACCTATTAATTTGGTTAAGCCCATGACTTAGTCCTAACTATATGAGTTAAGATCAAAATGTTAACAAAACCCCACGAACCACCGTCAATCCAAGAATTAATTTTAAATATAGTAGAAAATTTATTTAAAAATAAAAAGAAAATGTTTAAAAATATATTGGTACAAACATTGACATAAAGTACATATTATTTTAAGAACTAAAATAAATACAAAAGAATAAAAATAAAAACAGTTGTATTCTATATTCACATCAAGTGTACTCAATAATAACTTAGAATTTTTGTTTTTTTTATCATGTTCTAAAATAAAAAAATTACTTTTTTAAAGAATTCATTGATTGATGGTGAAAACATCTTAATTTGATTCACGAGGGACAAATATCTGTATGTTCTGTCACATTTGCCTTTTGTTTTTCTTGACCTTATTTTTCTTGGCACTTTGTTCACAACTAGTAAATTAAACACAAACTTTTTCAATTTTGTTTTTCAGATTTCTGGATTTGGATTTGTATAGGTGTGCAGGTTTAATTATAGGTGCACAGGTCATTACGTTTTTTATGCAGATTCAACCTTTAACTTTTTATGCACTTTCTATAATTATTATTTTTTTTTTTATATTTTATGTATTCATTATACATGTATTGATATGTAGTGGTTACTGATTTGATGAATTGAATGTATAAAACACTTGTAATTTAGTTTACTTTTTATCTTATTTATGATAAATCATTCATTTATATATATATATATATAACTAGGAACGAGACCCACCAGACCTAAAAGAGAGACCCACCGAGACCTAGAAGAGAGAGACCCAGAAGAAGAAGATCAACGGTAACATTTCTTTTCTTTATCCATCTCTTTTTTTCTTCTTTGTTTTGATTTTTCCTCTTCTAGTCCACGGGGTGATGATAATCATCTGAGTGTAAAAAATGTAATCTTTAGCTATGGTTAACATGGTGGTGATAGAGAGATAGGGGAGGAGAGTTTCGGTTTCAGTAAACAATACAGAAAAGTATAGCTAACATGATAGTGGAAAGTTCCTTTCATTGAACAAGCGGCCATTGTTGAGATGGTGATGGTATGAGAAGTTTTCTGTTTCATTGATAAAAGATATTCATTTTAGAGAAATGGAAAAACAGTTAGTTAGTGTGGGTGTGAGAGAGTGGAAGGTTCATGAATTTGGGAGAGGAAGATGGTGCTGAATATGGAGGGACCCAACGGCCACCTGGTCAGGGTGAAAGAGGCGGATTCAAAGAGAAAAGAGTCATTAAGTATTAATTTTTATTTATTTTTTATTATCTCATTTCCTCACTCTAATTATATTTTAATTTAATTTTTTAATTATCACACTTGCAGGATATAATTTGAATCATGTTGTCCGTAGGCTACATTTCTTGTGTTCCACTTGGAAGTAAGTTTTTTTTTTTTTTTTTGTATATATATTTTTACTTTTATTATTATTATTCGTGTTTAATTAATTTTTTTTTATTTAAAATATTTGTTATTTTTCTTTTCATTATTAGCTGTACATTAGGTTCTGGGATCTTTGTTTTTTTATGCATAAATGTTTTTTCTTAAATATTTTTTATTATTTTCCATCCTGTCATCTATGTTTTTTTAAATCCTTGAATTCTACCTTGTGTATAAGAAGAAAGATAAAAATAATAACTGAAAATGACTACTCTAAATCTCCTCGAAATGTTTTTTTCTTTTTATAGAACTTACTATTATAATTAGTGAGGGTTTATGAAGAAAAAGGTTGTTGGGTATTTTAAAGAAAATATAAGATTGGTGGAGAGAAAAAGGATCTGGAAGTCCTTCAAGCATGTATAAATTGAAAATTTAATTGTATCTTGAATATTAAGACTAATAAGGAATCTTGTACGAAGACTTTGGTATATATTATAAATAAAATATGTGTTAATATTTATGAATAATGTTACATATTATCTACTCATTTGGATAGTTACATTTTTCTATGTTTCTATTATGGTTACTTAAATAAAAATGTATAACAAATCCCGAGGTTTATTGAAATAAACTTACGTTAAAGAGGTATCTTATTCAAAAGACTAAGTAAGGGTACTCAAAATGAGTAAAATAATTTATTCTTAGTTTTGTATTACTTTTGTTTTTTATTCTATTCTGTAGAAATAATATTTGTAAATTATTTTTCTTTAAAGATGTCTCTTTTTTGTTTTTTTACGCGCAGCAGCATTTTCATCCCGTCATCCTTCCTCCTCTGGTAAGTTTTTTATTATTGTTTTATTTAAATAAAAATATATAATAAATGATGAAATTTATGCAGAAAAAAATTGTTTGAAGCGATCTTCAATTCAAAAGACTAGAGCAGTTCAAGTTCGGAGTGAGTGAAATAATTTATATTTAATTTTGTTTTATTGTTGTTATCTTTTGATATTATGTAAAATTTCATAGACTAGTACAATCATTTTATCGTATTTGAGATTATTAATTTGTCAGTTAATCTTTATTGTGGATTTGTGATCAGGTAATCTTATAAGCGAGGGAAACGAATTAATTTTTCAGGTACACTTTAATCACCTTCATTTGTTTGGATACTTCCTATCATTTTTTCTCATACCAAAAGAAAAAATTATTGCTGCATAAGATTTTTTACCTTAAAAATTTATCCATACATTGGTCTTTGTCCATGTTCGATTGACTTTTTGTTATGTGAATTTTTTTTTTCTTTACCCACCCATGTGATCAAATCATGTAGACTGGTGTGATTATACAACTCACTGTGATTACTTACCATCATATCCTGTTCTAGGATTGTTGGTGTCTAAGATCACCTTCATATATCCTCTTTGTTATTTCTTATTTGGTGTTAGTATGATCCACCGTTGTTATATAATAGTAAAACTTCATGATCTTAGAAAACTAATACTCTCTACACAAAATAAAATATAGTGTTTATCACTAGAACTTGCACGGATTAGAATTAATATCTAACAATTTTTAATGCAGGGATTCAACTGGAAATCTCATGACCAACATTAGAAGTTGTGGAATTTCTTAGGAACTAAAATTCCCGAGATTGCTATATCAGGGTTTTCATCCGTGTGGTTGCCAGACTCATTTTCATCACCAGAAGGTTACGTACTTTAAAAGTTGATAGTGATGTTTTTATTGTTTTTTTCAAATATTTTGAAAGTTAATTTTCTTATAACTTTTTCTCTAAATCTTAGAAGATGACACTCACTTAGATATTTCTGAATATGTTTCTTGTGTATTTTCATATCACTCTGACCTTACACTAACATTAGATCTTTATCTACAACCCATAATACTTTCAATTATTACAAATAATTCATTATAATGATTATAAAACATAAAAAAAAGTAACTTCCTAACCCTTTCTTTCCTTTTGCAATAAACACTACCACTTTTAGTTAATAATTATTTGATAACTCATAATTTAAGTTTATTACTACAAACAGGTTACACCCCTCAAAACCTTTATTCTTTAAATACTAGATATGGTTCAGAGGATGAGTTAAGAACTTTGCTTCATAAGATGAAGCAATATGAAGTTAGATCAATGGCGGATATTGTTATTAATCATAGTTGTGATACGACAAAAGGACATGGAGGAATGTACAATAGATTCGATGACATCCCTTTAGCATGGGATGAACATGCTCTTACATCATCTTCGAGAGGATTGGTAAGATGAGTAACCTTTATTCTATAACATTCTTTTTTTTAGATCTTAATTTATACTTGGTTCGTATTATTATATTCTTGACTTGTTTATTTAAGGGAAATCCAAACACTGGCAACAAACTTTTTCCTGGATTTCCTAACATTGATCACACAAAAGAATTTGTAAGAAAGGACATACTTAACTGGCTTCGCTGGTTACGTCATGATGTTGGTTTTGAACATTTTCGATTTGATTTTGTGAGAGGGTAAGATATTATGTGACATTAATTAGTGTATTGCATTGTCTCTTTATTTTTTTCTTAATCATGTTATATACCTTTTGTTTGTACTGTTTATATAGGTTTTCAGCAAAATATGTGAAAGAATATATTGAGGGAGCAAACCCTTTGTTTTCTGTTTGAGAGTATTGGGATGAGTGTAACTATCAACATTCTTATTTGGATTATAATCAAGGTACTCCTGCTTAATTTTAAGTAAATAATTTTTAGTTAGTTTTGAATTTTCTAAACACTACTATCAATATTTGCAGACAGTCATAGACAAGATATAATTAATTGGATAGATGGCACGGGACAGCTTTCAACTGCCTTTGATTTTACTACCAAAGGAATTCTTTAGGTATATTATACTTAGTTGATACTGAAAAAGTTGATTTTTGCTTGCCAAATTGATCTTCTTGCAAAAATTAACTTATTCAGTACCAACTAAGTACAATATACCTGAAGAATTCCTTTGGTAGTAAAATCAAAGGCAATTGAAAGTTGTCCCGTGCCATCTATCCAATTAATTATATCTTGTCTATGACTGTTTGCAAATATTGATAGTAGTGTTTAGAAAATTCAAAACTAAATAAAAATTATTTACTTAAGATTAAGCAGGAGTACCTTGATTATAGTCCAAATAAGAAGGTTGATAGTTACCGTCATCGCAATACTCTCCAACAGAAAACAAAGGGTTTGCTCCCTCAATATATTCTTTCACATATTTTGCTGAAAACCTATATAAACAATACAGACCAAAGGTATATAACATGATTAAGAAAAAAATAAACAGACAATGCAATACACTAATTAATGTCACATAATATCTTACCCTCTCACAAAATCAAATCGAAAATATTCAAAACCAACATCATGACGTAACCAGCGAAGCCAGTTAAGTATGTCCTTTCTTACAAATTCTTTTGTGTGATCAATGTTAGGAAATCCAGGAAAAAGTTTGTTGCCAGTGTTTGGATTTCCCTGAAATAAACAAGTCAAGAATATAATAATACGAACCAAGTATGAATTAAGATCTAACAAAAA
Organism: Vigna umbellata; assembly: GCF_029865625.1. Taxonomy (NCBI): domain Eukaryota; kingdom Viridiplantae; phylum Streptophyta; class Magnoliopsida; order Fabales; family Fabaceae; genus Vigna; species Vigna umbellata. The sequence continues at coordinate 16,394,921 of NC_142165.1, read as the reverse complement.
GAATGTTATAGAATAAAGGTTACTCATCTTACCAATCCTCCCGAAGATGATGTAACAGCATGTTCATCCCATGCTAAAGGGATGCCATCGAATCTATTGTACATTCCTCCATGTCCTTTTGTCGTATTACAACGATGATTAATAACAATATCCGCCATTGATCTAACTTCATATTGCTTCATCTTATGAAGCAAAGTTCTTAACTCATCCTCTGAACCATGTCTAGTATTTAAAGAATAAAGGTTTTGAGGGGTGTAACCTGTTTGTAGTAATAAACTTAAATAGCTTTCAACTGCCTTTGATTTTACTACCAAAGGAATTCTTCAGGTATATTGTACTTAGTTGAAATTCTTCATATATATTGTACTTAGTTGGTACTGAATAAGTTGATTTTTGCATGCCAATTGATCTTCTTGTTTTAATTTGTATGATGCGGTTAAATGAGAGTTTTGGCGGCTTCGTGATGCTCAAGGAAAGCCCCCAGGTGTGATGGGGTGGTGGGCATCAAGATCTGTTACGTTTCTTGATAACCATGACACAAGCCAGGTACAATTAATTGGCATTAAGCCATGTACTCTCACTACTTAATCATATTCTATTACTTTTGTAACTTGTGTTCTTCACTCTCTGCAGAATCATTGGCCATTCCCGAAAGACCATATTATGGAGGTATTTTATTTTTGGCATTAGTATCTTAGAAATATGGTCATTATGTTAAATAGTTTGACAATCTATTTCTATATTTGTTTTTTGTTTCTTACTACACCTTGACATTCCTAAAGTTATTTATCTGTATCTTCTGTCAAAAAGTAAAATTTAGTAAAATTTCAAGCATGTTCATCTTCATATTAAATAATATACTTTCTTTTGTTTTATGCAGGGATATGCATATATATTGACCCATCCAGGAATACCAACAGTATTTTTTGACCATTTGTATGGGGAGAACGCACATCTGCAATCAATCGTGAAATTGGTATATAAGATACGCTTTTCTTTCTCTTTTATTTTATAAACAACCTCTAACATTGAAACTGCATATTAACATTCGCAAACAATTTGGGATTAAGAGTACATTTGCTATCAGAATTATAAAGGTCAAACATGACCTCTATTCTGCCGTGATAGATGAAAAGCTCTCTATGAAGATTGGAGAGGGATGGACACTTTCAACACCAGGTCACAACTATACTGTGTGGCATAAGGTTTGTTTTTCATCCTCTAGAATTGTGTCTCAATCATGTGCATCTTTGCTTTTTATAATTTATGTTTAGTGATAACAGAAAACCTCAGTTTTCGTGTTTATTTTCAGTGATAGAAAATCTCTTTTTGTGACTGCAGGCTAATCATTGAGAGATCACATGATACATCCTCTGCCGTTTATAGAAAATCTAGGCAACTTATCTTTATATTTGTAAGACATTAATCAAATCAGGGTTTTCAATAGCCTTTCTTTTATTGTGATTTATATTTTGTACTTTTTTTTAAAATTTATTTCAAGGAGCTGCTCCTGTAGCTCAGGGACAGAAGAAATCTTAGATCCCAAGTTATCTTGTGATGCAGAGGAACCGAGACGAATGGCTTTGGAAATTGATTAGTTATAGTCTTGCATTGCTCTTTAGTTTTGATTTTTGAACTGAATCACTAAATTAAAATGTTATAAAGAAAAAATATTAAATATGCATATAGATCTTTTAATTGGCAAACACAATAAGTCTAATTGTCATAAATATACTGCTTGGACTTGCTGTCGAAAATTTTAAAAAGCATTTTGATGGTGAATAGTTGAAAAGTTTTTTCAGAGTGACAATGGTGGTGAATACCAAAGCTAAGATCTCAACAAGAGGTATTCGAAAGTACATAAATCTGAAATTTTAAAACAAAAGAAGCATAAAATCCTATTCTTTAATGTTCTGGACAGTTAACAATTGAAGCAAGATTTCATCCAATAAAAAATCAATGAAAAGAATTTGAGTAACACAAAAGTCTAAACTAAAACTATGCTAAACATTACTTCACATAACTCAAATAAATGGACTATGAATGAATAGTGAAAGAGAAATGCAATTTCAGAATTGAAAAACATGCAACAGGAATTAGAAGTTAAAGAAAAGAAGAATTACAAACTAAAATGAAGATCAATTTAACAAGAGATTAAAGTAAAAGGACAAATTAAATAAATATGGAAAGTCTTTTCTTCCAACTCAGGTATCATGCAAAATAATAATAATACATATATATATATTTATATAAAAATAAATAAATAAATTGGCGTCAAAGAATGGAATTAGTATAGTAAAACAGTTTTAGCTCAAAAATCCAATATCTACGTTCAATAATGTTGTTATTATTTCTAATAGCCTTTCTTTTATTGTGGATTTATATTGTGTATTTTTCTTTTTTAATTTATTTCAAGGAGCTGTTTCCGTTGCTCCCAAGTTAGTTCAAGGATATATATTAGATATATTATATTTTTTTAGGACAAGTAGAGATTTGGCATATAGATTTGATGAATTGAAGGTATAAAACACTTGTAATTTAATTTACCTTATTTTATATCATCATAATTACATGTTTTATCCACTTATAAAATTGATCAAAACTAATCGTTTTAATTTAAAAATTTAGGGTGAAGCTAACGTTATTTTGGTTCGTCAAACGGACTGGGTTACCTAGGTCAAGCTCTATTATTTGGTCAAATATCTAATTTAAACATATTAATAAATAAAAAAAATTAATAGATTAAAAAATCATAGTAAATATTATATAAAAAATGAAGTTTCTTTTTTCATTGCTGTCAATTTAATAGATTGAAAACCTAAGAATAGTGAGCATGCAGAAACAGTGAGCAAATGCATTCTCTCACGCTGTTGTTTATGTCATAAATAAACAATCTATTAAGAAGATTCTTTTTAAATACTTATATAATATATAAATATTTGTAGAATCAATTGTCCGAATAATTCAAATGAAATTATTTTTTAAGAGTACAATGATAAAAAAATCTGTAATAGATAAAAAAATCTGTAATAGATAAAAAAAATCTAATAGATTAAAAAATCGTAGTAAATATTATATAAAACGTTCGTATATCTTTTTTTTAAACCTTGTCATATATCTTCAAGGATGCATAAATTAGAAAAAAAATTATCCAAAGGCGTCATAAACGTTAAGCTTCTCCTTTAAGATTTGACCAATTTTTGTATGATTTTCAAAGTGTACATATAAAAAACCTTAGTAAGAAGCGCTAAAATAAAAACTTTAAATAAGATAATTTTAAAATTACTTTGCAATCATGAAACAAAATAATTATTATTTGAACACACAATCCTTCTTAATTATCTGAAATTAAAAATATATCTAAAAAATAGAAAATGTAACAAAACAAAAAACATTAGAAGATGAAACATTTTAATTCCTTTTTAAGTATTCTTGACGAATTTGAAGAAGCTTCTTCCAAGAATGACGAGAGGAGATATCGTTCCACCATCTGGAAAGGTTTGGAGAAGCAAATAGTGGAGCAGTGTGAGTGATATTGACCAAGTTATGAACACTGGGAAGATGGAAGAGATCTGCAAGTGTGAATTCATCCCCAGCTAGGTAACGACTCTTCCCGAGTGTATTCTCATATATCTCCATCATCTCACCCAACTTTTCTAAACTCATTTTTTTCATCAAAATATAATTTATTCCATTGTAAGACGTCACAATATTTGAAGGTGAATCAAATCTCTCCTCCTCCATCTTCATCCACTCCTCTATGCTCTTCTTTGCCAATGGATTCCTTCCGTACAGTTCTCGATTCCCTTTCTCACTAAACTTCTCACAAACGTACTTGCATATGTGTCTCGATTCTTATTGATTCATACATATACAAATATGTGTAAGTTCAAATAAACTCATTCATAATAAGGTTACGATGATTCAACTCAACTTACCGTAACAAGCATCGATTTTCCCGATCTCCTGAACTACTGCAAATTTTCGTCCTATTGACTGAAAAAAAAGGATGAAAAGTGAGATCATGAAATTTAAATCGAATCAAATCAAAGAGAAAATAGAGAGAAGTGAAACCCCAGGAATGTGACGGAATTCAACATCTTTCTCAAACAGGCATGTCATGACTCTGGCCACGTCGGTGTTCGTTGGTATCCCACTCACTTTAAGATTAAATGGCGATGGCGAGAGTGACATTGTGATTTCTATTTCTTTATGTTGCTATTTCCTCTGTGTTACTTTTATACCTAGTTCTTATTATTTTTATATTAACTATTTTCTTTTAGACATTTTAGTCTCACATTTAAATATTCTAAATTCTTCCTTCAATTTTTCCTAATAGGGCGGAGTCAAAACTATCCACCACATTGTTTTATTAATATTTTAAAATTATAATGACACATCTCATCACTTTATATGCTTAAAACATAGTTGTCTTAAAAATCAACAATTATTCTTCAACTGTACCTTTTCTCTTTTTTGTAATCTCACATCTCACACAGCAGCCGTAAAGTAGAAATAAATAATAAAATATAAATTTTTGAGACACATTTAAGAAATATTTAGACTTATGGGTTAGAATAAAAAGTTTATTTGAATTGCTTAAAGTGGTAAAATTGATGTAGTATTATAATCCAGTTTTTTTTAGATTGATGGTGGTTCGTGGAATTTTGTTAACATTTTGATCTTAACTCATATAGTTAGGACTAAGTCATGAGCTTAACCAAATTAATGGTGCAGTGCCTTATTTTGTTTGGTATTGTTGTACTGCCAATTTGGTAAACTGCAACCACTAATTCTTCTGATAAATTTATTTTATCTACACAAGTAGGAAATTTTTTTCTCTCAAAACAGGGAGATTCCCCTTACCACCACAAGAAGGAATTTCTTTCATTCAACATGCTCTTGGTCTTCCAAATACAAGGTCTTGCTAGAGGATAGTAAGTAATATGCATCATTTTGTTGCTTCCATTTTCTTAATCATTAATTAAGAACTAGGTTTAAAGTTGTACTGCTTTTCCACACCAAAAACGACAAATTTAGGGTTTTTGGGTTTCTTATTCTTACCCCTTATAATCATTCTCAAAAGTTATATCCTCTTTAGAGAAAAATTGGTTTTTACTCTTTGAATTTTTAATCCCATCTTTTAAAAAATATACTTTGCACTGTAAATATAATTAATCATCTTTCGATACTTTGCCAATTATAGAACTAACGAGTTATTGTTCTTTAGTAAGGGAGAACTAAAAGGATTTTTGAAACACAAAGTTCTTCTAAAAATGCTAATATCTCTAAGAATTAACTAAAATAAATTACAACACGCACGTGAGAATAGAACATAAAATGACTAGCTCAATAACCAAAAGCTCCTATCACCTGAGCTACACACCCCTTTTATAATATATACTCTCTCATATTAATAAACACTTAGTAGAACACATGATCCTTTTATACCATCAAAAAATTTTCCGAGTTTTTCAGTATTAAATACTATATCTTTTACTATTCTTCTCTAAGATAATAAATTATTTACAAATAAAGAAAAATATTGGATCACAATAACTATTAAAGAAGAAATATTAAATTAAAAAACAAATTAATTTAGTACGTAACATTAGTACAACATTATTTACGCTCATTTTTAAACATTAGAGTGTTTTGTTGCTCTATATACCTATTAATTTGGTTAAGCCCATGACTTAGTCCTAACTATATGAGTTAAGATCAAAATGTTAACAAAACCCCACGAACCACCGTCAATCCAAGAATTAATTTTAAATATAGTAGGAAAATTATTTAAAAATAAAAAGAAAATGCTTAAAAATATCTTGGTACAAACATTGAAATAAAGTCCATATTATTTTAAGAACTAAAATAAATACAAAAGAATAAAAATAAAAACAGTTGTATTCTATATTCACATCAAGTGTACTCAATAATAACTTAGAATTTTTGTTTTTTTATCATGTTCTAAAATAAAAAAATTACTTTTAAAGAATTCATTGATTGATGATGAAAACATCTTAATTTGATTGATGAGTGACAAATCTGTATCGTGTGATGATAAGTGTGAAAAAGAGTTGTTTTTATATTTATAAATGAGCTCAATCTTGTAATTATTCATGTTGTTCTTCATTGAAAAGTTGTAATAGGTAGTAGATTCTTATGTAAAATATTGTACAGAAAATGGTGTATTATTTAGACTCTGTCAGTCAATTTTCACAAAGCGAAAGCCAAAATTCGCACAGAAAAAGGAAATTCACATAGCGCACTAGTCCATGTGCACTTAGCGAAAAGTTAAGTGACTTTAAAAGACGTGACAGAAAGATAGAAACATTCTTCTGACAGAAGTTCCGGACAAAAGAAAGAAAAAACATCTCAGGAACTTTCGGAGACTACTTCAAGGCATCAAGACACCATTGTTGCAAGGGATTGCTTCAAATGTGTACGTTTTAGATGACTAGGAGTAGTTAAATTTCTCTTTCATTGGGATTGGATGTAATGAACTTACTGTGATTTAATTTTCCTGCTCAATATATATCGTTGTTCGTTCATATGCTCTTTCTTGAATTTATTATCATTGTATGAAAATATAATGTTATTTGAATGTCTTTGATTACTGGAAAATAACTTTGAACATGTAGATAAAACACTTAAGTGATTTGGGATCTAGGGATAGACTCAATAACTTGATCATTCTTAACATCAGACTTAATGCAAATTGTATATTAAATTGACTAAGGGATTATCATTTTAATATATTAATTTAGAACTAGTTGCCAAGGGATTAGGACTAGTATGTCTTGATGTGAATGTTTGAATGAAGTAATGAAATATTGAACAAAGTTTTATATTCATATGATTCATGAAACCCAATTTCAATGAAGTTTCTTTTAAATATAAATTCCTTGCACACCAACTGTTTGATAAAATACCAAAAATAGTTTCTTGTGTTGTTTTTTACATTTTGATGTCTAATTGAGTTATAAAAGGAAGAATTGTCATGTGTTGCACAAGTGCCTTGGGAGACGATACTTTTACTTATTCACTATATTACTTGGAACGATTTGGTATACTTGCCAAAAAGTTAACATGTGAGAAGGTCCTCTCCCTGTCACATTTGCCTTTTGTTTTTCTTGACCTTATTTTTCTTGGGACTTTGTTCAGAACTAGTAAATTAAACACAAACTTTTTCAATTTTGTTTTTCAGATTTCTGGATTTGGATTTGTATAGGTGTGCAGGTTTAATTATAGGTGCACAATTCATTACGTTTTTTATGCAGATTCAACGTTTAACTTTTTATGCACTTTCTATAATTATTACTTTTTTTGTATATTTTATGTATTCATCATATATGTATTGATATATGTAGTGGTTACTGATTTGATGAATTGAAGGTATATATTGTATCATAATTACATGCTTTCATCAGAGTTGAAATGTATTATATATTATTAAAAATGTTCAAAACTAATCGTTCCAATTTAAAAAATAGGATGGCAAAATCAGTATATTATATCTATTTATTTTAATTATTTGAATCTGATATGATAAGTCATTCTTTTTTATATATATCAACTAGGAATGAGACCCACATATACAAGATCTAGAAGAGAGACCCAGAAGAAGAAGATCAATGAACAGGTAACATTTCTTTATCTATCTCTTTTCTTCTTTTTGTGTTTTGATTTTTGGGATAGTAGCCATAGCCTGTAACGGATTCCTCTTCTAGTCCACGGGGTGAAGATAAACATGTGATCTTTAGCTATGGTTAACGTCGTGGTGATAGAGAGATACGGGAGGAGGGTTCCAGTTTAAGTGAACAACAATACAGAAAAGTATAGCTAACATGATAGTGGAAACAAGAATCATAAGGGTTACCAAGGTGATGGTATAACTAACATGATAGTGGAAACAAGAATCATAAGAATCATGATAGTTAAACAAGCGGCTATTGTTGAGATGGTGATGGTATGAGTAGTTTTCTGTTTCATTGAAACAAGAACCATAAGGGTTTGCAAGGGTTCCTGTAACATCGGTTTGGGTTTGATAAAAGAGATTCATTTTAGAGAAATGGAAAAACAGTCAGTTAGTGTGGGTGTGAGAGAGTAGAAAGGTCATGGTTCACCCATAATTTGGGAGAGGAAGACGGTGCTGAATATGGAGGGGGACCCAATGGCCACCTGGTCAGGGTGAAAGAGGTGGATTCAGGGTACCTAGTGGTGTTGACGTTGGTTTGGGAATCACAACAAACTTTCTTTTTTTTTTGTTAAAGAGAAATATTAATGTTTCTGTTATGTGATTAATACTCCTGAAAATATTATTGTGTCTTCTAGGGGTTTTAGATTACGATTTTTCTGTTTCAGTTAGAGACTATAACTGTTTTATATTTTGTTTGTACTTACCGGAACCCTATATAAACATGGTTCCAGTGTGTTGTTTCAGATGAGAAAGAATACTCAATAATACAATTTTTCATTCTACGAATAAAGAAATATTCAAGTTTTTTCTTACCTCTATTCTTCTCCACTATACTCTGTCCCGTTTCTGCTTCGTCATCGCTGCTACTACAAGCTTCGCCGGAGTGCTGACCAGAGTTCGCCCTCTTTCTTTTCTCTCTTCCGCGAGCCACACATACGAAGCAAGACCTCACCAACTTTCTGACTTGAGGAAGCTTCTAGCGAAGCTTTACTTTCTCACTTTTGGGCCTAAGCCAGTTGGGCCTATGTCCATTCAAGATTCGGGCTTTTATTTTAATATGGTACCAAAGCAGGTCTTATACCTGTTCTGCCCATGTTTCTGCTGCGCTTAAATCTTTCTTTCTCTTCTTGGTGCTAATCTTTAATCTTTTCTTGCTTTCTTGCTATTATGGAAAATGTGGATCAATCCAACAACTCTTCCAGCCCCTTTTATCTTCATCCAGGAGAGAATCAAGGCACCTCTCTGATTTCTCAGATTCTTAATGAATCCAACTACACTTCTTGGAACAGAAATATGAGAAGAGCACTCCTCTCCAAGAACAAGCTAAAATTCATAGATGGAGGGATCAAGAAACCCCAAAGAGATGATCCCCTTTTTGACTCATGGGAAAGAAGCAACATGATGGTGCTGTCTTGGATCATCAAGACTCTTTGTGCCCAAATAGCAGAAAGTGTTATATATGTTGAAGATGCCCAAGAACTCTGGGCAAAATTGAAAGAAAGGTTCTCCAAGGGAGATTACTTTAAGTTTTCAGCCTTGCTCCAAGAAATTCACTCTATTAAACAAGGAGAAAGGAGTGTAAGTCAGTATTTTAGTGACTTGAAAATCTTATGGGGAGAACTGGAGTTTCTTAGACCCATCCCAAGTTATAGATACAAGCTTCCCTACAGCTGTGAGTTGTCTAAGATTTCTCATAAATACAGAGAAATGGAACACGTGATATGCTTCTTAAAGGGCTTAAATGATGGTTACAATACTGTGAGGACACAAATATTGTTGATGGAGCCTCTACCCAGCATCAACCGTGTGTTTTTTTTCATTGTACACCAAGAAAGACAGCAAAAACATGACTCTCCTCACCAACCACAATGATATTAAGGTTCTTGCCAACACCACTGAAACAGTGTTCTCATTGCAACAAAATGAACCATACCGTAGATGAATGTTATTCTAAACATGGATACCCATCATGGTACAAGAAAAGTGACAATATTGTAATTTAGTTTACTTTTTCTTATTTCATCATAATTACATGCTTTCATGAGAGTTGAAATGTGTTATATATTATTTAAAATATTCAAAACTAATCGTTTCAATTTAAAAAATAGGATGGCAAGATCAGTATATTATATCTATTTATTTTAATTATTTGAATCTAACATGATAAGTCATTCATTTTTATATATATCAACTAACAACGAGACCCACAGATACGAGACCTTGAAGAGAGACCCAGAAGAAGAAGATCAACGAACAGGTAACATTTCTTTATCCATCTTTTTTTTTCTTCTTGTGTTTTGATTTTTGGGATAGTAGCCATTGCCTGTAACTGATTCCTCTTCTAGTCCGCAGGGTGATAATGATCATCTGAGTGTAAAAAATGTGATCTTTAGCTATGGTTAACGTGGTGGTGATAGAGAGATAGGGGAGGAGGGTTCCGATTTTAGTGAACAACAATACAAAAAAGTATAGCTAACATGATAGTGGAAACAAGAATCATAAGGGTTTGCAAGGTGATGATGATATAGCTAACATGATAGTGGAAACAAGAATCATAAGAATCATGAGAGTTGAACAAGCGGCCATTGTTGCGATGGTGATGGTATGAGTAGTTTTCTGTTTCATTGAAACAAGAACCATAAGGGTTTGCAAGGGTTCCTGTAACATCGATTTGGGTTTGATAAAAGAGATTCATTTTAGAGAAATGGAAAAACAGTCAGTTAGTGTGGGTGTGAGAGGGTGGAAGGTCATGGTTCACCCAGAATTTGGGAGAGGAAGACGGTGCTGAATATGGAGGGGACCCAACGACCACCTGGTTAGGGTGAAAGAGGCGAATTCAGGGTATGTAGTGGTGTTGACGTTGGTGAGATGTCAGTGACTTTAGATTATGTGTCATCCTTGCTACACCTCCCAGTTTTAGGTCAATTTTTTAATCTAAAGAAAGTAGACTTTGAAGAAAGTCGATGCACCATTGTCGAGCTTTTAGGCGTGAATGAAGGGAGAGTTTATGCTAAGTTACATGCAGCTCACGGTGCTAAAGTCAGACTGAGCTGACTTCGAGATATCTATGTTGAGCACTGTGAGGAGCAGTAGTGGGATGTCAACATTTGATTCATCTTGCATCGAATATTGACATTCGATGTTGTGATTTTCAGATTTCCACATCTAATTCATGTGTGCTCTATATCTGATGCACCCGAAACAAATTCTTTAAAAAAAACCTCTCAACCTCCCAACAGTAATCTCCCAACAACAATGCCAACCACCAATAGCACCACCAGTTACCTGGAAGCATGCCAAGCCTGTCGAAGCACCACCTCGAAGCTGCCTGGAACACCCTAAATTGCCTCAACAAACCCTCTCAAATCTCTCTCAACTCTAAAGACCACACTCAAAAGGAGAATAATTGAGATGGAGTTGAGAGGAAAACACTCAATGAAAATAAATGAAATGGAATGGAGAGAAACACTATTAACGAAAGAGAAGAGATTATCATATTCAAATGAGGTGCAATTCAAATGGGGTTTAATGGGATGTAGGGTTTCTTAATAGATGAGATATGGGGTGCATGTTTCATGATAGGGGAAATGGGGTGCATGTTTTGTGATAAGAAAAATGGAGTGTAGGGTTTCAATGCTTCATTCAATGCACAAAATTTCTCAATAAACATAAAATTAATGAATAACTACCTCATTAATTAGGGATATTTCGAAAAATTGGAGGTGCATGGTGAAACACCCAAAGTGGAGATGATAAGACAAACTAGACACTTCATCATCACCATGGGGGTACGTATTTAAATCCACGGAGTGCATAAAGAAATAGCCCCAGGCAGGCCCATGGAGTCGCCACGAGAAAAGAAAGAATACGGCTCTTCATCAAGGCCCAAATTCACTTCTCTCAAACAGCGTAGATATATAATAATTGAGAGTTACTCTCTCCACCACCACACACTTCTCCTTGCACCTTCCCATTCCTCTTTTGTCCTTCAGTAACATTTAAACGGATGTGAATATGCGTTGGATTCTTAAACGGATGTTAACATCCATGGACGAATATCGATATCCATTGAAGGACAAACAGATGTCGATATCCGTCCACGGATGTTGATATCCGTTTAAAAATTGAGGGTCCACAGATGTTGACATCCGTCCAGAAATTCCCAAGAAGAAATATCCATCATGGCTCATGGTTCTCGGTGCCGGCACCCTTCCATTCGATACCTTGTTCATCGAGCTCTTCTTCATCATGTCCAGTATTTGGATGGGTCATGTTTACTATGTGTTTGGATTTCTCTTAATTGTTTTGATTCTTCTTGTGGTGGTGAGTGCCGAGGTATCTCTATTTCTAACCTACATGCACCTGTGTGTGGAGGATTGGAGATGGTGGTGGAAATCATTCTTTGCCTCTGGTTCTGTTGCCATATACATCTTTTTGTACTCCATAAACTACCTTGTATTTGACCTCAAGAATCTCAATGGGCCTGTTTCTGCAACTCTTTACTTGGGATATTCCTTATTCATGGTTCTTGCAATCATGTTGGCTACAGGCAGAGTTGGATTCCTTTCCACGTTCTGGTTCGTCTATTACTTGTTCTCTTCAGTCAAATTGGATCGAAGACTCTTCACAGTAAAAAAATGAGCTCTACCAAACAACAGTTTTAAACAGGATGGACCTTCTCAAATGTTCAATTTTATGTTACTTTATTTCTGTTTGTTTTACTAGGGAACATAGCAAATTTCATAACAATAATTTTATCCAGTTTTGCTTTATTCGTTGTTAGATATATATCATTGTATGATGAATTGGAATTCTGAAGTTTATACACTGTACTTGGCATTGCAGTTGAGGAATGTAACTCTGATAATCGGATCATCCTGACCATCATGCAAAAATTATATTTTCATTCATTCATTCGATTACTTTTCATTTTATTGATCTTTTGTACTAGTCTGCATTTAATCAAGTACACGTTAATTAATTTTCTTTTTTTGATACTCTTGAGAAGTGTTTTATGCGTTCCTCATAATCCCATGTTTGTTTTCCCACCGCAATTTCCCTTTTCTGCACTAAGGGTTATTGCACAACCTCTACTGGAAACTTATTAGAGACAAAGCATGGTTAAATTCAAATTTTAAAATCATATTCAGGCAAAAGTCCCATAACTCTGCACGTAAATGAGAATTATACTTCTGAAAAGGACCTTGATCCTGTTATTTTACAGCACAGACAAACATAATAATAATGATGTCGAATGGATGAAAGAGGCAAAATAAACTAACTTCTAATCCGTTCTTAGAGGAGACTTATTTAACTTAACCTTCTTATTCTTTTTGTGAAGATTATTTCCGAATTTGAACTTGTGTGATCAATGTATAATCAATTGGTGACTGTTGAAATTTTGATGCCTGCATAGCTTAAAGTGAAGCATCTAATTGGAGATAGCATAATCTTGCCAGCAGAGGAGCATGACTATGCAGCGTCTGCGGTGGTGGACGTTTATGTGGCCGTCGAGAGTTTGGACGGAGTGGAACTCCCTTCTGCAATATCTGCATGTGTAGGAGCAAGGAGGTGCAGGGATGCAGGGATATTTAAGATTTTAAAAAAGGTAAATAAAGTTAAATTAAGTAGGATATTTTTGAAATAAAAAAATAGTAGGGAGGTATAGAAGCACCTGGTGAGGTAACAAGTAATAATTTTACAAATTTTCCACTATGTATTAAAAAAAAGGATCTCTACCACTATGTAATTTAAACATTTAAATTCCTCACGTGTGCATTTATTTCTATCTCTTAAAAAATAATATCATATTTTTTAATGCCCATGAAAAAATTATTCTTCACACGAGTAAAATACTTTTAATTTTTTATTTCACTTCCTATTAAGTTTCCAAGGACAGAATTTTAAAGTTGGGAATTAAGAAACATTGGGTGAAAAAACCCACTTTTAAGGATACAACTTCAATTACGTTATACTCGAGATTATTCACTCTTTTAAATTATAGATTAAAACATTTGATTTGTAGTTATGGAGTACTTAATAATCTATTTCTCTATGAACAACGAAATCAACTTTTGAAAGTTGAATATTGATGATATATATATGACAACATACATGTTAATTAAGTGGCATCATTAAGAAGGTTGAAGAGGTGGTGGTTGAAGAAGTGGGGTCACATTAATGTGTATAATGTTCATCGTATTCTGTCTCTTTTCAAACACTGCTCCTGTGCTTGGCTTTTTCCACATTTTCTCGAACCATGTCGGCTTCGATCACAATCAGATTCTTACGTATGCTTGTTATATATGCATGATTGGATTCTCATTGTGTTGTTATACTGAATATCTCAACCCATATATGCATACATATATGTACATGTGTATGTATATTTTCACCCATGCATGACGAAAGTTCTTGTTGTGTGCTCCTAAACCTAGATATGGATCATAGCATAGAGGGAGAGTGACGAATCAGATATTTTGATGATGATGAACATTATGGGAGGCATATGAAAAGCAACATTAGTCAACAAAAGTGGAAAGTTTAGCTGACTGGTTGTGTTTCTTTTGTCAGTTTCTTCGACATGTTCTTTCTTCATAGTATTATATTTCTGACTTTTTCTTTGTATCTTCTTCACCTTCCCTTCTACTAACATAAAAATCCAAATATGCCATTCAGCATTCAGCAGCCAGCTATATTTAGCCTACCTTTAACCTTTGTTTCATTTAGCTTTTTCCAAGCTTCTCATTCTTTGTACCAGGGAATGCGTGCATATGCATCTTTGTATATATTCTTCTGTCACGTTTCTTTATTCGTGATCTACAGTTTCAATACACAGTTCCTGTTTGATTTCTGTATTCTAATGGAACTTTTTAAATATACTATACGTATATACAAAGTTAAAGACAACTTACGATACTCAAACCTAAGGGCACGTATAAACTTTCACATATTGGAGTAACACAACATTAACACATAGGATGTCTGAAACCAAATAAACTGTTTGATGATGGAGCTAAGAGCTCAAAAGAAGAAAGAAATATAGTTTGTGATTACCCAGTGGATGAAGGAATTACATGACATGAAGCGCGTATTCTGCATTTCATTTCTCTGCACTATGACGAGGATGAGACATTATTAAACCCCACAAAGATACATATCTTTACTAAAAAAATATCACATGGGCTAATAAATGCCTTAGTCATTAAGGAAACAAAAGAAACACCGAAACTCAAATGTTCTTCACTACCAAGTACAGTCCTCTAAGGTTTTCTGAGAACATTCTAGACACTGATAAGCCCTAGCAATGATTTTTACACTTGAAATTTTCTGTTTTTTTTTGGTTTTGAACCGATGTGCTAAAACACCTATATACTGTTATTCAGTTGAAGCTGCCCTTCAAAGATGGAAAAAGGAAACATGAATGCAATATGTTGCGTTGCTTTTGCAATGGTATAGTAGGAATAATGATTATGAAAGGCATACATAGACGTTGTACGAAGCCTTATTAAAGATGATAAAGTAGAAGCATTTCAGTGACACTTTCGCTATGTACACCACAGCAGCACATGGATGCATGTTGTACAAACTGAATTTTGGTCGTTACTTACATCAACTACTTATCTGTAAAAGCAAGTGCATTTCATAACAACCAATCTAACTATATTATATCTCTAGATTATATTGAATTAAGGTTCAGACAGAAACATAATCCTAAGGGTCAAGCAACTTCTTCAATTCTCCACAATTTCTTTCCAAGCCGTGCGAATAACAATATTTTCGTCCAATCGTCTTCGTCCTGACTCCAACCGTCCGAGATACCTGTCAAAGACATTCCGATACTTAAGTCAGTAAACAGTCCGTATAAAAGTTAGAGCAATAATCTTAAATACACAGTAATTGCAATCATATGTCCCTTACCTTTTCGATAAGAGCTTGAGATTATAGTATATAATCCTTACGTCTATAGCATCATTAATGAGATTTGATTCTAATCATATAAGAATTTGAGATTACTTTTATTCAAAATCTTAAATAATAGATTAATGGATCTTTAAACTCTTTTGTTTCTATTTTACCCTCTCGTTTCTATGTAACGTCAGATTTGGAATTCTAACATGTATTATTATCATTCAACACAATACATGTTGCATGTAGTTACTCTTGTCAGTTTATTAGTTGATGTTAAAAAGATGAATGCAAACACGAGTGTTCCTGTTGATGGATGATGTAGCACGAATAAGATTAGATTTGGGACCCTCTGTGGAAAGTGGAAAAACACTTCGTGGCCCAACAAACCGACCACCAACGCCTTTTCCACAACGTGTCACTTTTTTTCTCTTAAATCCAAGAGCTCGTAGGTTTAGAAAGAAACATAAAGAGATAGTTGCAATTATTGCACTTGGAGGGAATTATTTTCACATTGAAACGACTGGAAAATAAAGTCATTTATATGTCACAAATTTTTTATCTAATCATAAAATATTTGACTAGAAAAATATTCAGTTACAATTTTTGTAATACAAACAATTTTTTATATATTAGACATATATGTTGAATGTCATAATATTTGATATTATGTTGAATTTTATAATATTTGATGTAAATTTTAAAATTTATATTACACTACGTTTTAATTTACCGTAAATTTTTTATTTTAAATTTTGGTTTGAACCAGAATCATATGTTTTTTTTTAAAAATGTCTAAAATAAATGTCAGGATTAAAGTTCAAGTAAATTTTATGTCGAAATGTTAGCTGACAAAGTGGAAAATATCTAACCTAAATATCACTCTCTTAACCTCTTATTCATACGTCATTAAAGTTGTTTAGTTATATATATATATATATATATATATATATATATATATATTTGACGTAATATTTTAATATAGCAGAGGAAAATGATGAGTTACTTTAATAAAGAAAGGTGAAAGATTTGGCCAATGAAAGTAAAAAATGAAGAATTTGATGGGGTGATGAGAAGTTCCTAATGTAGTGAATTGTTTAAGTTCATGGGGAATTTAAATGAGAATCCCTTGGGTATATTCTTTTGGCACCACAATATGTTCTTTATTATAATAATTAGGATACATAGGGTAGAGTTCCATTGACAAATAAAAACCCTAATAATTGTTAAAGGAAGAAAAAAGCAAGAGCTCATTATTTATAATAATTTTTATATATTTTTTCCTACTTAAACTTTGAGTAAATAATTGAATTAGTCTTTGAAGTGGCTGGTTAGTTTTTTTTCATATATACTAGTATAAACACACTGTGTATACGCATTTTTAAATATTACAAATTATTTAAATTTTAAAAGCAGTACAAAAGGATAAAATTTATATATAATTATAGATCTATAACTATAAATAAAAAAATAAAAGAAATTTATTCTCTTTATATGGTTAAGTTATATAAATATTTTTGATACAAAACTTATGTAGAAATAGAATAGGTGAATTTCATAGTGATTAAAAAAATGGTATAATAGTTCCCTTGGCATTAAGTAATTATTTTTGGAGCCTCTGATAGAGACATAACGATGGAAATCTTAAGGAGGAAAAAGAAAATAGTATCTGCATGAAAACGTCATTGCAATTTCTCTTTTAAGATACTAATTCACAAAAGTTATTAGGTCCTTCAAGGTGGTAAATCATGACTTTGCTATATTATTATCAAAATAATATATACCTAATTATTCATACAACTCAAAAAGTTAGCAAAAGAAGAAAGGGACATAAGAAAAGTAAAAGAAAAATACATACATTTACCATAATAGATAAAGATTATAATAATTTTATAAAAACATATCGGAAAAATGTTTTGCATATATTTGTTAATTATGAAATCTTGAAGCACTTTATTACTGGAGAGGAAGTGTGAGAAAATGTCTGAATCAGTTCCTTCACATCATCTTTTTTTGCTTACCTATATTGAGCTACAATGCATGGCCATTGCTTTCCATGGTGACCACGGTATCAAACAGTTCGTACACTTTGGATTTGACAGTAAATTTGAATGAATTTGAAAAAAAAAATTATTTGAATTAAAGAAAAAAAATTCTGTGATTTTGAAAATTTATTTATAATGTGATGGATATCATAAATAAAAAAGTATTTTAGTGGATAATATTAGATAATATTTTAATGTGATGAAACGCACTATAGGTCATATACTTTCTACTTGTGCAATCAAATTTAACCATCTACAAGTGCTTTTCATCAACTTGCTTACAAATGGAACTTAACTTTTTCTCAGTGGTAAAAAAGTTAACCTTAGATACATTCAATATTATTTATGGTTTCGGGTTGATAAGACTGAGAACTATACGTTCTCACGTTGAAGTCAGTTTTCAGTTTTATCAATTAGTTATCACAATTAAGTCTTAAATATTCAATAAATATAATAATCTATTTTTTTATCTTACATTGTATTTACAGGTTTTAAAATAAATTTTTGTTTAAGATTGACTTAGATTGATTATTTTATAAGTATATTTTACCTTATTAATTATCTTAAGGTATTTTTAACATACGTGATATAAATATGTGTTGGTTCTTTATAATTACATCTAGCCTCGGTTAATCATGAAACTAGATTTTGTGCTTATGTGAAGTGCATGTATTGGGAAGGACCACTTTAGGCACTCACAAAACACCAGCTACCACCAAAATACCAGAAACACCAACTGAAGTTTCTACTTTTATGAACAATAATTGAAGTGAAGCTTCATGTGTATGGAAAACTTCACACTCACGAATTAATATACAAGCGACTTTCTGCATGATTTTGTGTTTTCATTTCCTTCTTTCGTTATAATGGTTTGTCCTGTGGCCCTTCCATGGAAAACAAGACAGTGATGGACAATTCAGCATCAACTTCTGCTGCTGTAATAGGAAAGTCCTTCCACTGTTGAAAATCATCACCAAATTAATGTTGCTGTTCAGAACCATATAAAGTTAGCCACCTACCACCATGTAGTAATAGAAATTTGGTAAAGGTTATTCAAGAACTCTTCAAACTTTATCATTCCACTCTTTTATTAAGTAAATATATTTATATTATTATTTTTTAAATGTTGTATAATTTATTAAAATCACATAATTAATATTATTTATCTTTCACACACACATATATATAAATTAATATGTTATATTATATCTATATAAAAGGTTTTTAAAATACTACAGATATTATTGAAAACACTTTCATAGGTTGTTACAAACAAAAATACAAATTCATACAAAATATGTATGGAGAGTTTAATGTTACTTGATATACATAAAATAAAATAGGAGATATTTAGAATAATGAAAGTGTATATTTTTGTTTTAAATATAATATAATTAAAATCATTCTTTATAATGTATTAAAATATGCAATGATGGAAAGAGTCCTGAATTGTAATTAATATTTATATTTAGCTTCAACATAAATAGACTCTATTAATTCCAACGGAGTAAATGTTAATATGTTAACATCAATCTAAATCAGTAGACCTGAAATGTCTAAATTTAGGGATAATAAAGTGGGTTGAAATTTCAACTCATTACCTTTTGACCCGTATTGCAAAATTTTTTAAATAAAAATTAAAATAAAACATAATTTAAAAATTAATTTTTACATTATACTGTTTAAAAAATTAAAAATATAATAATATTATAACTTAAATCATTAATTTTTATAAATTAAATTTTAATTATTAATTATAATAAGGTAATTTAATATATAAACATAACAATTATTTTACTTTATTTAATTAAACTACAACTTAAAAGATATTTACAATATGTTTTAATATATACAAAATGCATGTACATAAAACAACTTTTAAAATATAAAATTAAAAACAAAAATTGACATATAGTGTACTATGCGGACATATTAAAATTTTCAATTTACTCTATTATGGATAGTTCATCCGAAGAAGTATTAAAATTTAATTTCCAGTGTCAGGTAAAATATATGGATATTTTATTCAATAAATAATTGGTTTATGTGTTTGTTTTCGATTTTCAAGTATTACGAACGTGTGTTTTTTAATAATTGAAAAACAATATTTCAAGATAATTTATCTGGTGCATTACACGAATACAAGCATTAATATGACAAATGATTTGTGGTTTAAACTCACCTTTATAATTAAAAACTTCATCAATTGATAAAAGTAAACACAATATTTTAATTAACATACCTAATTACGTAAAAGGCATATATGAATTATTTAATATTATCATAGTTTATGTGTCAACTTTAAGAAGCTTTCGTCACTAAAACTAATAAAATAAAAATATTATTTGAAATTAATATATATGCATATCTAAAAACTTAAATATATTAACTATATCCAAAAACAATAATAAAATATATTAAATGTAAGATCTGTAAATTTATATTTCAAATAATAAAGTAGTAATACTCAAATAAAATTTATTTTATTAGAAGGGTTTATATTAAAGTTTTAGCTTTAGCAAAATTAACTTTTATTAGAAAACTAATGTTTATATTTGTGTGATGACTAAACTAACTACTACATTACTTTATTATATATATATATATATATATATATATATATATATATATATATATATATATATATATATATATAATTAATTATATTTTATTTTGCTAGTTTCAAAACAGTTATTTAACTAATGAGTTTTTTTTTCTTTATTTAATATTATAAGTGAAAACACATGGATAAAAAAATTATAATTTTATTGTAAATATAAATATAAATTTTATTTATTTTGCAGATACTTTAACAATTAAGAATATTATTAATTTAAAAAAATCAAATTGAATAAAAATATTAAATTTAAAAAATAATTATTTTAGTAAAAAAAATTATTTAAAGGGTAAAATAGAAAACAAATATAAATATAAATCTTCTTTATATATAGGTATAGATACTAATCATTAAAATAAATTAAACTAACATAAAACTAACCAATTAAATTAAATAAATATATAAAAATTGTCTCCACAATTTGAAGTAAGAAACGATCCTATATTTAATTAAGAATCCAAGAACCAACATTAAATATAAGTAAGAGTTCTGATTGTAAATATAAGGAAGATGAGAGTCATTTTTAGTGTCGGTGTGATTTGTAAAAAGGAGGTGTTGAGTAGGTAGAATTGGAAAGCATGCAGTGTTCCTGTCCCACGCACCCACCATTAGGAGTATATTCCCCTCCCACTTGCTATTTTCCACCCCCTTTTTCACTCTCTCCACCCTTATTTTCTCTTATAAATTCAACCCTCTTCTTCAATTTTTACTTCCTCTTCTCCTCTCTTCCTCTACTACCCTTCTGTTTTCCTTTCTTCTCTTCTCAAACCCTTGCTGCTTCTGCATTCTCCAGTTTCCTCTCAGATGAACCTTCATGTTTTACATTAATGTCTCCAGTCCTGAGTGAGATCCTTCGTTCCGGGTTTATGATAAATTCTTCCCTAAGACGCAGGACCCACTTAGTTCAATCTTTCTCAGTTATCTTCCTCTATTGGTTCTATGTTTTCTCATAATTAACCCTAACACCACCTTCCCTTTCATTATATATATCACTACGTACTATTAACAATCTTTTTCCTTTCTCTTCTAAATCAATGGCCTCATCCACCGGAACCTCTTCCACTTCACCCTCTCAGGACGATCTCCACCTTCTCATGGAACTGAGAAGAAAGAAGAGAAAGCAATCCAACCGTGACTCCGCCAGAAGATCAAGGATGCGAAAGCAGAAGCACTTCGATGATCTCACCGAACAGCTCCAGAGTCTCCAGAAGGAAAATGACCTTATCTCGAACCAACTCAACCTCACCACCCAACACTATCTCAAGCTCCACGCTCACAACTCCATTCTCGTAGCCCAGAAGACCGAGCTCGCTCAAACCCTTCACTCCTTCAATCACATCATCAAACTCATCAACGATACAAACCATTATTATCATCACCGTAACGATAACAAAACCAACAATAATTTCATCATTCCCATGCACGCGCCCTTCCTTAATCACCCCATTGTCGCCACTGCAGACAACATGTGTCTGTGGTGAACACTCTCATAAATTAAGGTTCTTCTCTTTTGTTGTGTCGGGGTTGGATTCGTTGCTGGTGTTCTGGGGCGAGGCAATGTTTTTTATATGATATATTATTATATTATCAGAGTGTCGGAAGTGTTGAAAATATCATATGGTGGCATTGGCAGTGTTCTGCTGTTATGGGTTTGCTTTTTATAAATGAAAAAATGGTACCAAAAGGTGTTTCTCTCAGTTGTTTTCAGATTGTTAACGTTCTCCATTGCCTTTTCATAAAACTAAAGTGATAAAGTGATGGATGTAGCATGTGTGTGAATAGCACCCATTAAAGTGCAAAATTAATTAATGCAAAAACTCTTCTGGACCAAAAAAAAAAAAGTAAAAAACCTTGCTATTCACACTTTTTTTTTTAATTATAATTTATTTTTGGTAAATTATTACTTTGACTAACAAAGCAGGTGTATGAGATTTTAAACTAAAAACATTTGGATTTTATTTGTAAAAGAATCTCTCATGTAACTTGACCAATTTTTTTTATTCATAAAATTTTTTATTTACATTTGTATCTTTTAAAAGCTTTTAAGGAAAAATGACCCAAATTGAAATGGGCCTCTTAGTTTTAGGCTAAAACAAACTTGTGTTTGGGCTTTACGGAACTTTGGGCCTGTAAGGTTTACTACGGGCCTGACTTCTCGTTTCGCACGTTTTAGCATTCAGTTAAAATAATAAGCATAGCTAGCTCCATAAAAAAAGAACAAAATAATTAATAGTTTGGTATTTTTTATTTATTTTAGTTTTTATATTTATTCTTTTTATTTAATTAAGTCTCTTCTTAATAAAAAAATTCAATCTGACATCCTTAAATTAACACTCATTTTTGTGTTAATTATCTGTTATCTATTTTTTTTTTCAATTTTGATATTGACATATTCAAAATAAAAAATATTCAAATTTTACCGCATGAAAAACTTCAATTTTAAAATATAATAGATTTAATTGTTAACACGAACACTTCTGAAATAAAATTAATGCCACATTGAGTACTTTTGCAAATACAGTGCCTTAAATAAATTTTCTTTTTTAAATAGAGATTCAATTAAATGAAATAAAACTATGAAAACTAAAATAAAAATATAATGATCTATTATTAATTAAGAAATTGTATAAATGTCTTTAATAAATCATTCTTGGTTTTTGATCATAAATGCATTTTCTAACATGTTTGAGAGAGAAAATAAAGACTTTGTTGCATTTTAAGCAGACATGCAACGAAAGTCAACAACGACTTTAGTAACAACATACATAAATGTTCAATTAATAAAGTATGATATAAATAGCACAGTTTCCCGATAATAAATAAGAAATTAATAAACAGATAAATTTTATTAAAATCATGATAAATAGATAAGGTTAAATAATCACGATGGATACGAGATTGCGTTCACTACGGAAAACAAAGCAAATTGTGACTTTTTTTAGAAGAGGCTGAATAAAAAAATACAATTATTTAGAAATTAGACTTTCTAGTTAATTAATGATATAGTTTTAATAGCATTGACTTCTATGAAATGTTTTTCATATGTTTGTTTTTACTTTTCAGAGTGCAAAATGGAAATTAAATGAAAGCGAAAGGTTTGTGTTGTAGTGAGGCCATAAACGCAAAATACGAAAACCTGATTCTAAAAGGATCAAACGGTCGTAGTCTCAGTCAGAGCATGGCAAAGATTGACCACCGTTGGAACCATGGAAAGATCTTCGTCAATGGTTTCTCCTCGGTCGCAACTTGGTATGATATTCCCTTAATTGTGTGCATGTGAGCTTATAGTGCGCTCCACGTGGTGGAAACTAAGGCGTCCAATTCTCATCCACGGTTTATTACAAGTAATTATAATATTCAACGCGCAATTTTTTTATTTTTTTATTTTGGTATAAGGAATAAATAATTATTAAAGAGCGAGAAACGCAGAGAAGAGAGGTGGAAAGAGGAAAAGGAAAAGATAGAAACAGACGTTTGCAGAAGGAAAATAAAAGGAGAAGATGCAGTGAGTCACAGTCACACAATACGGAGAAATTAACAGAGGCTCCCCCGTTTCCGTTTTCAACAACCTCTACCCTAACGCCGTCGTACAGGCTTCTGCTTCCGCCGCGCCGCGCCGCGCCGCGTTTTGACTGAGAAACCGACACGACGGAGTCCATTTCCGTATATGACCGAGCTCAATTATTTTCCCTCTTTTATCTCAGTTTATAGTTTGCGAGTAAGATTTACATGCTTTATCTTATATTTCTCTTTATCGTTAGCCTTGTTAATAATTAATCGTATGCATTAAAGATCCTAGTATTTAGTATTTAGAATGTTTCGAAACCCTAGAAATTATTTGAGGTTCGAGGAAATAAATGAACGAGGGGACGGTTGAGTTTTTTTTTGCTCTTAATTGTTTTGACTAGTTCATGGATTTTGGAAGAAAATGAGCCGGATTTGGTTATTATTTATAGGTGGCTCTGGATTTGTGTCTTGAACTGTGAATAATGACGGTGTTTGTGTGTGCGTATTGTAATTAGTGCTTTCTGCTGTTTGTATTCTCGAACTGGTTTTATTTAACTTAGAGGATGGTTGAGTGCTTTGTCATACTAATAGGATGAATTTAATTGTTCTTCCTCTTTTTTAAGTTTATGTTTGGAAGCCTTGTGTTTACGAGCTGGTGGTCGTTTTCTTTTTACATATGTATTTAGTTTTTGATTTATAATTGGTGGATGCAGTTAATGGAAACAGTTTTCTATAATTGAATTTTATGTTGGATTTTCGCCGAACTAGATTTCGTTAGATTAGATAGAGCGTCAGAAATCCAAAGTTTAGAGCGCGGTTCCTTGTCTGGAGCTTTTTGGTCGCTGGAAGGTTCTTGAGTTATCTTGAAATCTTATTCCTTTTTGTTTATTTTTCAGGAGGAAGTAGAGTTACGGTTTCTTGCTGGAAATTGAGGTGGCTTTTGAGGTTCCAATTGTGATTTTCGGGTACACTATAGGATTTCTTTCTGTTCAGAAAATATCAGCAAGTCTTGAATTTGTCTATACACTTCGGTTTGTGGCTATAGTTTAGATTGGCTTCTACGTTTTTCTGCAGTTATCATGGGATCTGCTTGTTGTGTTGCTGCAAAGGATCCTAATCTTCCTAACAGAACTAGAGGTGAAAGCTTACGTAGAGATGTTGTGTATTCACCATCGTGGAGTTTTCAATGGGATAGTAGGGAACGCGTTACTGGTGAAATTGAGAATCCTTCTTACCACGCATCTCATTTAGACAGTAGAAATGTCAGCATGGAGTTAAAAGGTTCATTAAGCTCTGAAAGAGGTAATCTGTCTGATGGGGGAAGCATCATGGAAAATTCTGTGACTCCTATTTCTCTGAAGTCCCCTGTTGATGAGGCGCTGGTTGCAAATCTGATGACGCCCTCGTCTGGTAAATGCGAAACCCTGAACTCTATTATTCTTTTGTCCTTTACCATGACCACAATGTTCGACGGGTCGGTCTTAGTTATAACATTTAGGCTTCTTCCACCCCCATGTTTTTGGGGTATTCTTACTTTTAGTACATAATATAGGATGCAAGAGTTGAAATACAATTTCCTTTTTAAAAATTTTGTATGGTGGTGGAGCAATTATCCCTTGAGAAATGTTTCTGTTACCTGTAGGCAACCTTGACATTGAAGCTCTTTGAGTATGCTTAACCAAAAATGAAAATCCTGCACAGTTTAGTCACAGGCTTTGAGAATGATTGCAATCAGGCTTCACGATGCAACACAAATAATATTAAATACATGATCAATAGTTTCTGAGAAAATGGGTGGGTTTATATATAACTTTTGAAAAAGAAAAACCCTTGCTGTTGCCTTCTTATATTCAAGGGATCTTTATCTCACACGTGTCTTTTTTATGTCGTGTATGACCTTGTTCACCACCTTATCTTTTTTTTTTGTTTTCCTAACCAGTGTATAGTTTTCAAACTCGGTTTGTTGTGTTGAATGGTCCCAGATATTGGTATTGACATTATGTTTATGATGCTCTCTTTTATGCACTTTGGTTCATTGGGTTGATGTTTCTTTGTTTGGCATTGATTTCTCTTTGTTCTCCCTCCATGTGCTTGTTGCAGATCTGTCCATGTCAAGCAATTTTTCTACAGTGGTTAGTTTTGAGCTACTGAATTGGAACCATGAGCTTTGTGGTGCATAATCTGAATTTTTTAGGCTTTCTGCTGTAGTATTGCTGGGCTCACTCTTAATCTGTGTTTCTCTTTAGGTGAAGAATCCAGTGGAGTCTTCATTACCAAATCTTTCTTTTTCAATACCTTCAGTCTTCTCAACGCCCACACTAGATCCTTTGCCTAATCACAATTATAACCATCTTCCCAACTCTACCCCAACAAGATGGGCACATCGATCTCCAGCACACCCTCTGTTGAGACAGATTTCTGACAGTCGAATTATGGGTCTGAAATCGCCGGACAACTCAATTTCTGAAGGAAGGCCATCTTTTGTACTCTCTACTTGCAGCAACGAAATGGCTGCTGGATCCCTCTGTGGATCATC